>NC_054468.1:92386527-92531527 GCF_017639515.1 Carcharodon carcharias | reverse complement strand
GGAGGAGAGAATTCATGATCTAAAATTGTTGAACTCAGTATTCAGCCGGAAGGCTGTAAAGTTCCTAGTCGGAAGATGAGGTACTGTTTCTTCAGTTTGCGTTGAGCTTCACTGGAACAATGCAGCAGGACAAGGACAGACATGTGGGCATGAGAGCAAGGTGGAGTGTTGAAATGGCAAGCGACAGGGAGATCTGGGTAATGCTTGTGTACAGACCGAAGGTGTCCTGCAAAGCGGTCACCCAGTCTGCGTTTGGTCTCTCCAATGTAGAGGAAACCGCATTGGGAGCAATGAATGCAGTAGACTAAATTGAGGGAAGTGCAAGTGAAATGCTGCTTCACTTGAAAGGAGTGTTTGGGCCCTTGGACGGTGAGGAGAGGGGAAGTAAAGGGGCAGGTATTGCACCTTCTGCTGTTGCATGGGAAGGTGCCATGGGAGAGGGTTGAGGTGCAGGGGGTGATGGAGGAGTGGACCAGGGTGTCATGGAGGGTACGATCCCTGCGGAATGCCGCCGGGGGGATGAAGGGAACATGTGTTTGGTGGTGGCATCATGCTGGAGTTGGTGGAAATGGCGGAGGATGATCCTTTGAATGCAGAGGCTGGTGGGGTGATAAGTGAGGACAAGGGGGACCCTATCATGTTTCTGGGAGGGAGAGGAAGGTGTGAGGGCTGATGCGCGGGAGATGGGCCGGACACGGTTGAGAGCTCTGTCAACCACCGTGGGTGGAAAACCTTGGTTAAGGATGGAGGAAGACATGTCAGAGGAACCTTTTTGGACAGTGGCATCATCAGAACAGATGTGACAGAGGTGAAGGAACTGAGAGAATGGAATGGAGTCCTTACAGGAAGCGGAGTGTGAGGAGCTGTAGTCAAGAAAACTGTGGGAGTCGGTAGGCTTGTAATGAATATTGGTGGACAGTCTATCACTAGAAATTGAGACAGAGAGGTCAAGGAAGGGAAGTGTCAGAGATGGTCCATGTGAAAGTGCAGTGTACCAGAATGATAGCTGAACTTTAAGGGTTAAATTATGAGGAGAGATTATACAAATGATTTTAAGGCCGTTAAGTCCAATCCGGCTCTGATGCCTTCTGATCTCCCTCTTGTTCCTGCTTTCTTATTGTAGCATTGAAAACAAGGGTTGCTATGATTGTGATGGTTTCCAAGCATCCCAGCACTAAGGTAACAACGACAAGCTAAATAGTTTCAATTGATGCATCCTGAGGGACTATGAACATCGATATTGTGGGAGACACGATACTTGGACATGCCTCCTTTACTTTAAAAGTAATCAAAACATTTTCCATGTTTTGTTTAAGGTAGTCTCTGAACACAATCTGAAAGCCTGCAGCCACCTTGAACGTAGGAGTAGGAGTGGGTAGTTGGACCATTTCTGTTAACCATGATAGCTCTATCTTTTTTACTCCAAAACTCCGTCTTTTCTACAACCTTTCATTCCTAATTAACTATCTATCTTTTGTTTCAACACCTCAATTCACTTTGTATCTGTGGCCATCTGGGACTTTTTTTATCATAAGCCCTTGTAAATCCAGGAAAACTTATTCACACATTTTTACAATTTGTACTCAAATTCCAAGGTAATTTTCTTCTCCAGTCCTCTCCGAGGGAAGAATCAATCACTCTTGACCCAATCAATTGCCGTCACAATCTTAAACATCTCAATCAGATCAACCCCAGCCTCTACATCTCCGAATTGACCAGTCTCCCATCATTATTCAATTCCTTCATTTCAAGCTCTACCAAACATGGGACACACAAAACTGACGAGCACTGCTTTTCATAATCGCAAAACCAATTCCTAATTTTTATATCTAGACCACTTATGATGAGAAGTTTCCAATGTTTATTTAACACGTTTGCACCAATGAACTGTCTCATAATTACCTATGTATCTGGAGCCCAAAAATATGTTCATCATTGTTTCCCTATTAAACTCCCATCTGCTTTTCTTAAATCTAAAATATATTATCTGAGAGGCTGTTTCCCCTTCTGAGAGAGTCTAGGACCAGAAGGCGTAATCTCAGGATAAGGGGGTCACCCATTTAAAACAGAGATGAGGAGGAATTTCTTCTCTCAGAGGGTAGTTAATCTGTGGAATTCTTTACCACAGGAGGACTGTAGAAGCTGGGTCATTAAGTATATTTTAGGTGGAGATAGACAGGTTTGTAATCAGTAAGGGAACCAAGTGGAAAAGGCAGGAAAGTGGAGTTGAGGATTATCCGATCAGCCACAATATCGTTGAATGGCGCAGCAGGCTCAAAGGGCCAAATGGTCTACTTCTGCTCCTACGTCTTATGATCTTATGGTCATATGCACCTGTTACAAGTCTGCTCTCAATTAATCTGTACAATTTGCAATTTTCTACTTTCTCGTATCTCCTAGTTTAGTATTATCAGCAAAGTTGGACAAAGCCCTTTTATTTCACTATTCATTTATAAAATAGGAAACTGGAGCCTCAGCATCAATACCAGTGTTCATTGCTCACCAATCTGAGAATGTCTCTTTCATCCTGAGGATCGATTCTTCCCTCAGGATAAAAGAGCTAATGGAATGCTACCCTTTATAATGAGAGGAATTGAACATAAATGTAAGGATGTTATCCTTCAGTTATACAGAGCATTAGTGAGACCACATTTCGAATAACGTGTGTAGTTTTGGTCTTATTTAAGGAAGGATATAAATGCATTGGAGACAATTCAGAGGAGGTTTACTAGATTGATGCATGGCATCAGGTCAAACATGGGCAAGGAAACTTCCTGATTACCACATATCGCCCTCCCTCAGCTGATGAATCAGTGCTCCTCCATATTGAACATCACTTGGAGGAAGCACTGAGGGTGGCAAAGGGTGCAGAATGTACTCTGGATGGGGAACTTCAATGTCCATCACCAAGAGTGGCTCAGCAGCTCCACTACTGACCGAGCTGGCCAAGACCTAAATGACATAGCTGCTAGACTCGGTCTGTGGTGAGGGAACCAACGAGAGGGAAAAACATACTTGACCTCATCCTCACCAACCTGCCTGGCGCAGATGCATCTGTGCATGACAGTATGAGTAGGAGCAACTACCACACAGTCATTGTGGAGACCAAGTCCCACCTTCATATTGAGGATACCCTCCAATGTGTTGTGTGGCACTACCAGTGTGCTAAATGGGATAGATTTTGAACAGATCTAGCAAGTCAAAACTGGGCATCCATGAGGCACATCAGCAGCAGCAGAAGAATTGTACTCAAACACAATCTGTAACCTCATGATCTGGCATATCCCCCACTTTACCATTACTATCAAGCCAGGGGACCAACACTGATTCAATGAAGAGTGCAGGAGTGCATGCCAGGAGCAGCACCAGGCATACCTAAAAATGAGATGTCAAGCTGGTGAAGCAATAAAACAGGACTACTTGAGTGCCAAACAGCATAAGCTGCAAGTGTAAGACAGAGCTAAACGATCCCACAACCAACGGATCAGATCAAAGCTCTGCAGTCCTTCCACATCCAGTCGTGAATGGTGGTGGACAATTAAACAACTCACTGGAGGAGGTGGCTCCAGAAATACCCCCATCCTCAATCATGGAGGAGCCCAGCACAACAGTGCAAAAGGCTGAAGCGTTCGCAACAATCTTCAGCCAGACGTGCCGAATGGATGATCCAACTCGGCCTCCTCTGGAGGTTCCCAGCATCACAGTCTTCAGCCAATTTGATTCTCTCCACATGATATCAAGAAAGAGCTGAAGGCATTGGATACTGCAAATGCTATGGGCCCTGGCAACATTCCGGCAGTAGTACTGAAGACTTGTGCTCCAGAACTTGCTGAACCCTTAGCCAAGATGTTCCAGCACAGCTACAACTCTGGCACTACCTGGCTATATGGAAAATTACCCAGGTATGTCCTGTACACAAAAAGCGGGACAAATCCAACCCGGCCAATTACTGCCCCATCAGCCTGCTCTCAATCATCAGTAAAATAATGGAAGGGGTCATCAACTGTGCTTTCAAGCGGCACTTGCTTAACAATAACCTGCTCACTGATGCCCAGTTTGGGTTCTGCCAGGGCCACTCAGCTCCTGATCTTGTTACAGCCTTGGTTCAAACATAGACAAAAGAGCTGAACTCCCAAGGTGAGAGTGACTGCCCTTGACATCAAGGCAGTATTTGACTGAGTGTGGCATCAAGGACCCCTCGCAAAACTGGAGTCAATGAGAATCAGGGGGAAAACTCTCCACTGGTTGGAGTCATACCTAGCCCAAAGGATGATGGTTGTGGTTGTTGGAAGTCAATTATCTCAGCTCCAGGACATCACTGCAGGAGTTCCTCAGGGTAGTGTCCGAGGCCCAAACATCTTCAGCTGCTTCATCAATGACCTTCCTGCCATGATAAGGTCAGAAGTGGGGATGTTTGTTGATGATTGTACAATGTTCAGCACCATTTGTGACTCCTCAGATACTGAAGCAGTCCATATCCAAATGCAGCAAGACCTGGACAATATCCAGGCTTGAGCTGAAAAGTGTCAAGTAACATCCATGCCACACGAGTGTCAGGCAATGACTATCACCAACAAGAGAGAATCCAACCATCGCCCCCTGATGTTCACTGGCATTATCATCACTGAATCCCGCACTATCAACATCCTGGAGGTTACCATTTGACCAGAAACTGAACTGGACCAGTCACAAATACTGTGGCTACAACAGCAGGTCAGAGGCTAGGAATCGTGCAATGAGTAACTCACCCCCTGACGCCCCAAAGCCTGCCCACCATCTACAAGGCACAAGTCAGGAGTGTGATGGAATACTCTCCACTTGCCTGGATGAGTTCAGCTGCTACAACACTGAAGAAGCTGGATACCATCCAGGACAAAGCAGCCTGCTTGATTGCCACCACATTCACAAATATTCACTCCCTCCACCACTGACACACAGTAGCAGCAGTGTGTACCATCTACAAGATCCACTGCAGGAATTCACCAAGACTCCTTAGATAGCACCTCCCAATACCACGACCACTACCACCCAGAAGGACAAGGGCAGCAGATACATGGGAACACCACCAACTGGAAGTTCCCCTCCAAGTCACTCACCATCCTGACTTGGAAATATATCGCTGTTCCTTCACTGTTGCTGGGTCAAAATCCTGGAACTCTCTTCCTAACAACACTGTGGCTGTACCTACACCACATGGACTGCTGCAGTTCAAGAAGGCAGCTCACCACCACCTTCTCAAGGGCAACTAGGGATGGGCAATAAATGCTGGCCCAGCCAGCGAAGCCCATATCCTGTGAATGATTTTTTTAAAAATGAGTGGGTTGTCTTATGAGGAAAGTTTAGACAGACTGAACTTGTTTCCACTGGAGTTTAGAAGAGTGAGGGGTGACTTGATTAAAGTATAAGATCCTGAACCATATTGACAAGATAGACGTTGAAAGGATGTTTTGTCTTGCAAGTGAGTCCAGAACTAGGGAGGAATGTTTTAAAATTAGTGGCTGCTCTTTTAGGACAGAGGTAAGGAGAATTTTTCTTCTCTCAGAAGGTTGTGCAACTTTGGAATTCATTGAATATTTTTAAGGCAGAGGTAGATAGATTCTTCTTAGGCAAGGGAATCAGAGGTTATCGGGGGTAATTGGAAATGTGGAATTCGAAACACAAACAGATCAGACACTATCTTTTTGAATGGCAGAGCAGGCTCAAGGAGCTACTTCTGCTCCTATTTTCATATGTTTGTATCCCAATTTTCAGCCTCCATTGCCCAATAATTTCTGATCCATTCATTATAGTATCTGTAGTTCTATACATCTCAATGTTAGCTGGCAATCTCTTGTGTGGAACTTTATCAGAGATCCTCTGGAAAACCCATGTATACAACGTCAATCAGTCCTTCTATATTCATCACCCCAGTGAATCTTTCAAAATTATCAATTAGATTTGTTAAAATAGAACTGCTTTACAAAACCATGCTGGCAGTCTGGATCAACCTTTATTTTTCCAAGTGTTTACTTGGTCTGTTTCTGATAATGGATAGCAACACATTTTTTCCTATACTGGCATGGAACTCAGTAGCCTGTAGTTCATTGGTTTCTCACTGTTAGGGTCAATCTGAAGATGGACACAGTTGGGTTAAAACTTAGAATGGAGTCAGCTCCATACCTGTACCATCTACTGTAAATATGTACATATTTATAGGTTGTTCATAAAGATTTGCTATAAACATACTCCAGACTGGAAGCCTACTTCATGGTGTCTGAAGCAGGATTCTTCCATCCTGTACAACCTCTAAATTTAGTAAATTTCAGAAGATTTATATTAAAGTCTCTCCAATTTCCAGTATCTCAGGTGGAAACTATGTGGATCTGGACATTTGTCGGGCTTCAACCATTATTTTATCTATCACAATATATTTGTTTATATCAATTCCTGCAAGTTTCTGACTGTCATCAGTCTGTGGACTTCCCTGTACATCTACTGCCTTATCATTGCCCAGTGGAGCAATAAAACTTTAAAATAATTCAGGGTGACTGGGAGGATTCAGGAATGGATGAATTCAAAACAGGGCTGGTGCAAGAGTGTTTGGGGCCCTAGGCGAATCGTCAGTTTGGTGACCCTTCCCACTGCCACCACCCTTCCCCACCCCCGCAACACCTCCACACAATTAAACTTTAGAAAATGAATACAGTAAAATGTTCCCACCCCCACACAACCGCTAAAAATTCTCATGGGTAGTTGTTATCACTGGTCTGCCTTTACTCTGGTTTCAGCCTCCCACTGTTCTGCAGCGTCATCTTCCCTTCGTTCTTCTCACTAGGCATGCGCACTCCGCTCCCGTACCTATCAAGAGACCGCAACACCCGCATCACCACAAGATCACCCAGGAGCTCTCTGATTGGTTGAAAATGCAGAACACTTAAGTAACCGGCATTTTTGATTAACCGATGGCATCACCCATACCCCACTCATGGTTGATAATAGAAATTAACTGTATTGAGCAACAAATAAAAATTCCACACACCCATCAGTCCCACTCTCATACAATTGCTCCCTGGATTTGGCCTAACTTGAGGAAGTTCACTCTACACTCTTATCACCATTCCTTATCCAAGATTGTCAGGAAACTTCCTTCCCCTCTGCCTTTCCATTTCAGAGCACTGAGTGAAGGCGGCTGCTTGGGGTGAAGGGCGGGGTGGCCGTGAGCAGCTGAGCCTGACTCAGTATCAAAACGGAGTGCAATGCAAAAAAGCATGGGCGCAAGTGGTGGCAGAGAGAATGTTGTGGGAATTGCAGGAAAGTGGGGGAAGCTCAAGCGATTGGGGGACAATTGAGCACGTGCCGGAGCGGGCAAGGCAAAGGAAAGCAATTGGAATGTCAGCAAGTATGTAGAGGTGAACAGGAGGCTGTGATTTACGAGCATGCACGTTGGGGGGGGGGGGGGGGGTATGGGTGGGGCCAGGAAAGAGCTTCAGAAAATTTCACAGCGACTGAACTGAAACTACATAGGAGCTTTAAAATGATATGAGACTAGGAAATGTTGGTATTCAGAGGGGCCTAGGTGTCCTTGTACACAAATCACGGAAAGTTAATGTACAGGTACAGGAAACAATTGGGAAAGCAAATGGTACATTAGCTTTCATGGCAAAGGGATTGGAGTGAGGAAGTCTTACTGCAATTATATAGGGCTTTGCTGAGGCCACACCTGGAGTACTGTGTACAGCTTTATTGTCCTTACCAAAGGGAGATTGTATTTACCCTGGAGGGAGTGAAAACAAAAGCTTACTAGTCTGAAACCTGGGAACTCCTAAGGATTAGTCTACCTAAGCCTATGTTCTCTAGAATTTATAGAATGGGAGATGATCTCTATGAAGCATTTATTTTAAAAGGTTTAACAGTAGATACTGGTAAGTCCAGAACGAGAGGTGACAAAATAAGGGGTCAGCATTTATGACTGAAGTGAGGAAGAATGTCTTCACTCAGAGCGTTGTGAATCTTTGGAATTCTGTATCCAGAAAGCGGTGGCTGCTCACTTGCTAAGTATATTTAGGACAAAGATACTTAGGGCATACGGGGAAATGGGGATAGTGCAGGAAAGTGGGGTGGTTGTAGTAGTTCAGTAATGATCTTACTGAATGGCAGAGCAGGCTCGAAGGGCCAATTAGCCTATTCCAGCTCCCATTTTTTAAGTGCTTATGAGGAGCAGAATAATCTTTGAGCATGTTCTTGTCCTCAATTATAGACAGTTGTTAATATATCCACCTCCTTCTTTACCATCCTCTTTTTCTTGGCATAATTTAAAAAGATTTCTGTGAACCTAAATCAGTCTTACATAGTTTGATTTTTTTGTTAAAGAATTCACAACCGGAACAAGACATATTTCAAATTTTGTCAGAGTGATGGAAAGTAATAGTGAACACGAGAGCTCAATAAAATATTTAAAGCTTTTAGTACGTACGCCTTCAATAAGCAGCTGGATGTATATAAACCTGGTTGGGAATAGGATTGAAGTTTGCAGGGCAAACAAGGACAAATATGGTCAAACATCAGGGAACTAGAATCATGGAATGGGTCACAGCACGGGAGGCCATTCAGCCCATCATGCCCATGCCAGTTCTCTGCAGAACAACTCAGCTAGTCGCACTTCCCTACCCTTTTCCTGTAGCCATGCAATTTTTTTTCCATTCAGATGATTATCCAATACCCTTTGTAAAGCCATACTCTGGGGTAGTGCATTCCAGATCCTAACTGTACTCTGTACAAACAGAGTTTTGCCTCAGGTTGCTACTGGTTTCTTTACTGTCCACTTTTGTTATGATCCTTGGCCAGACCCTGGGATGTGGGGAAATATCCGGTTAGAGACTAATAAGGTTTTGTTTAAAGTAGATGAAGGTTGAGATTCAAGACACCTGCTTTGGGAATAAAGCCACAAGATTCCATGGGTTTTGAACAAATCAAACAAACTTTGCTACATAAGTTCAGAAAGATAAAACTATTCATAATATGTATCTTATACTCTAACATTCAGGATAAGTATGAGGTTCATGTGAATTAACAGATGAACTGTGGTTGAACACAACACACTGCAGAGTAAATGACAGCTGCAACCTAGACAGAGTCCATGGGTTTTTCAAGAACCCACCCAGATGTCAATAAACACCAAGCCAAACGATCTCATTGAAACTCTGTCTCACCAGGGATTCCCAGTTTCACCTTCAAAGACCTCTCCTTGGAATTCTCTCAAAAGGTCACTCCCACTTGGACGACTTTAACAATGACCCACCACACAGGATTTCACTCCCACCTTCTGAGATTCCTTCCCCCTTGATTCCCGAGTACACTCAAACACCAGCTCACAAGCACACTTTCAGATCTATAGTCATGCTAAGCAGAACACAACTGCTCCAAAGGGCTCTTTTTACTCAGGGCTGAATCATCCAGATTTGCACTAAGTGCGGAAGCGGGCAGGTAAAAGAAAGTTTTACCCGTTCTGCGCAATCGTGCCCTCCCCACCTAATTAATTATGCATGCAGTTCATGACACGTCTCATGGTGGGGCGGGCAGGAAGTTGCGCACCCCTTCATCATGTCCAGGTACCATATTTAAAAGGCACCTGGACAGCCAGTGAAACAGTGGCCAGAACTTCATAGCACTCAAATGGCCTTAAGGAAACACCATGTACTGGCCTCACGCTTTTTTAATTCATTCATGGGATGTGGGTGTCACTGGCTAGACCAGTGATTATTGCCCATCCCTAATTGCCCTTGAGAAGATGATAGTGAGCTGCCTTCTTGAACCACTGCAGTCCCTGTGGTGTAGGTACATCCAGAGTGCTGTTAGGGAGTTCCTAGATTGTGACCCAGTGACAGTGAAGGAACGGCGATATATTTCCAAGTCAGGATGGTGAGTGTCACTTGTTCATGTTGTTCTTTTCAGAGTACTTACCCTTGTCTTGCTGTTATCACTTTCTGCTTTCTTACCTTAATCAGCACCTCCTTTAGCCAGTACCACTACCATTAATAGCCACTTTGTTCTTTTGTTCATAACATTTTTGTCAGTGTCTCCTTTGTCCCCATCAATTGCTGGCCTTCTATCCAGCTTCATCTGCTCCATCCCCTTTGAACAGTATAAATTTCATCACATTTTTACTTCTCTTTAGCTCTGAAGAAGTCATATGGACTTGAAATGTTAACCCTCTTTTTCTCTCCACAGTTGCTGTTAGACCTGCTGATTTTTTCCAGCATTTCCTGTTTTTGTTTTAGATTTCCAGCATCCGCAGTATTTTGCTTTAATCAGGATGGTGAGTGGATTGGAGGGGAAGTTCCAGGTGGTGATGTTCCCATGTATCTGTTGCCCTTGTCCTTCTAGGTGGTAGTGGTCATGGGTTTGGAAGGCGCAGCCTAAGGGGACTTGGTGAGTAGCTGCGGTGCATCTTGTAGATGGTACACACTGCTGCTACTGTGTGTCGGTGGTGGAGGGAGTGAATGTTTGTGGAAGGGGTGTCAATCAAGTGGGCTGCTATGTCCTGGATGGTGTCAAGCTTCTCGAGTGTAGTTGGAGCTGCTCTCATCCAGGCAAGTGGAGAGAATTCCATCACACTCCTGACTTGTGCCTTGTAGATGGTGGACAAGCTTTTGGGAGTCAGGAGATGAGTTACTCACCACAGAATTCCCAGGCTCTGACCTGCTCTTGTAGCCACAGTATTTATATGGCTAGTCCAGCTTCAGTGATGCCTCCCTGGAGACCCCTCCAGGCTGTAGAGGACAGGAGGGACGTCCTCTTTCCAAGGGATGGGAACAGGAAGCCCACCTGACTGACTGCACCCACCTGAGAGGAGATTGCCAGGTGGTCAGTGCCAGCAGGATGCAGAGGAGGAACATCCTGATGTGGCGTAAGTGGATGAATGATTTAATCTGCGTCGGTAAGGTAAGTGAACCTTCTACTCTCTAAACTCATCTCACCGTTTTTTCTGAATCTGGCATGGGATGTGGGCATCAATGACAAGGCCAGCACCTGTGTTGCTCATCCTTAAAAGCCCTTGAGAAGGTGCTGGGGTGGTGTCTCATTACCCCACTGCAGCATGTGGGGAGCCAACTGCGGATTGCTGACCCAGCTGCACTGAAGGCACAGCCATATGGGAGTAAGTTGGGGAGGTGGGATGGCAGGGAGGTTGGACTAGAGGGAAACTTGCAAATGCTACTGATGCCATGCCTCTGCTGCCTTTGCCCTTCTAGTTGCTGGAGCTCACATGTCTGGAGGGGCCTGCTGAAGTAGCCTTGGGAACTAGCAGCAGTGCATCATTCACATAGCACACACAGCTGCCACTATGGGTCAGTGGCAGAGGGACTGAATGTTGAGGGTGCTGGATGGGGTGTCAGTCAAGCAGCTTGCTTCATCCTGGATGCTGTCCAGCTTCCTGAGTGCTATTGGAACTACACTTATCTAGGCAAGTGGACAATATTCCCTCAAACTCCTCACTTGGTGCCTTGCACATGGCGGACAGGCTTTGGGGAGTCAGGAGGTCATGTATTTGCCACAGAATTAGCAACATGCAACCTGCTCGCATCAGAAGTAACCCATCTATCTTTATGGAGGGATGACAGTGCACAACAGGCGAGAGATTGAGAAGACGGGAAAGGGCATGCCTGACATCCGACCCCTCACACAATTTGAACAGCAAGCTGCTGAGCTGGCAGGGGTGATTGTGATCGTGCCTGTGCCGAGGGCTAGGTCGGCCTCCCCAAGCATCCAGTGAGGAGGCATGCTCAGTCTCTGCAAATCGGAACCTGAGGGTGATGCTGTGTGCAGTGTAGGAGCCAGCCTAGACTGTCATTCAGTCTCTATTCTCTCCATTCCAGGTGCCAGTAGGAACAGAGGGAGGCCAGCCCCTGGTTCAGAAGTAAGCTTCAGCCCCCAGGACAGCTCCGATGACAACAGGCACTTCTTCACATCTGTAGGACCATCACAGCTTTCACCTGCACCCTCCACCAGCCCAGAGACATACACCTTGGAGCATGATATATTTAGGTTAGACTCAAATACTCGTGTCTGTGAGGTGACCACCAGGATGTGTCCACAGCAGGTGAGGCAGTGAGAGCCAAGGTCTTGGGCACCAGGAGCTCTGCTGGAGAAGAGGCCCCTGCTCAGTCTGAGTCAGATGATGAGCCTTTGGGAGAGGTCATGGAAAAGATGCTGGAGTATCAAAGAGACGCAGGGGGGGCATCAGGCAGAGGTGTCAGGTACCCTCAACAGAGTGGCACGAGAGGAGGGGTGCATCATCGTGCTCTCTGATATTGTGGATCTGGCATCTGAGTGCATGGATGTCTCCATGGGGAGGATGGTGGATGCCATGGAGACCCTGGTCCAGCAGAATATGGAGCTTCTGCTGGATATGCACTCTGACCTGCACTCCATCGCTCTAGCTATGGGCAAGCTTGTGTAGTGGCTAGAAGAGTGGGGTGGGCCACCTCGACCTTGCTCCAGGTGCCCCTTCTTCAGAGTCAGGGAGGGGCTCTCGGGCACCCGAAGGGAGGAGGAGCGTCAGCAGGAACCCCTGAGGCTTCCATTAGAACACTCCAAGGATATCCATGTGTTCCTACTCCCCTCTGGCTGTGAACCCATCGGCTCCAGCCTCAAACTGCTGAGGGTGCACTTGCCCCAGGGCAAGAGACCCAAAGAACCCCCTTCAGAGGACGCCTGTCAAAATCATCACTGACAAGAGGGCATAGTAGTCAGCAGGCTGCCTCCACCTCCGCTGTGGATGTCAGGAAAGCATCTAGACATAGTGGTAGGGTAAGAAAAATTAGGAAGTATTATATTCACATAGGTGTACAATCATTGTATATAGTTAAAAGCAAAATACTGCGGATGCTGGAAATCTGAAACAAAAACAAAAAGGTGGAAAAACTCAGCAGGTCTGACAGCATCTGCGGAGAGGAATATAGTTAACGTTTTGAGTCCGTATGACTCTTCATCAGAAGTAAACAAATATAGAAATGAGGTGAAATATAAGCTGGCTGAGGGGGGTGGGACAGGTAGAGCTGGATAGAGGGCCTGTGATAGGTGGAGGCAAAAAAGAGATTGCCAAAGATGTCATGGACAAAAGGACAAAGAGGTGTTGACGGTGGTGATAGCTAAAGGATGTGCTAATGGTGACATTAAGGGTAGAAAGCAGGACGAGCAAATGACAGGTGGCCCTGGTGGGGTGGGGGGGGGGGGGGGTGGGGAAAAGGGATCGAAATAGGCTAAAAGGTGGAGATAAAACAATAGATGGAAATTATTTTTAAATTTATAATAGAAATAGGTGGGAAAAGAATATATTAAAAAAATATAAATTATTAGAAAAAAGGGGGATTGGAAAGGGGATGAGGATGGAGGAGAGACCACCCTGCTCTCATGCCCACATGTCCGTCCTTGTCCTGCTGCAATGTTCCAGCTCAACGCAAACTGGAGGAACAGCACCTCATCTTCTGACTAGGCACTTTACAGCCTTCCAGACTGAATATTGAATTCAACAACTTTAAATCTTGAACTCCCTCCTCCATCCTCACCCCCTTTCTGATCCCCTTTTGTCTAATAATTTATATATTTAAAAAAATCTCTTCCAACCTATTTCTTTTATTATTTTAAAATTTATTTCCATCCATTGTTTTATCTCCACTTTTTAGCCTATTTTGATCCCTTCCCCCCACCCCCACTAGGGCTATCTGCCACTTGCTCATCCTTTCTACCCTTAATGTCACCAGTAGCACATTCCTTAGCTAATATCACCACTGTCAACACCCCTTTGTCCATGACATCTTTGGCAATCTCTTTTTTGCCTCCACCTATCACTGGCCCTTTATCCAGCTCTACCTGTCCCACCCCCCCCCCTCAGCCAGTTTATATTTCACCTCATTTCTATTTTTGTTTAGTTCTGAAGAGTCATATGGACTCGAAACGTTAATTGTATATAGTTATCACACCCTTATAAATATTTGAATCATCTCATTTCATGGAGGTCTCTGTGGCTTTTCTTGCTGCTGCTTGTATTACTGGCTGTCCACACTCCTCTTCCTTCCAGTGGGGGACCAAAGGTCCACCTGAATCATGCCTGCACAACGAGGCATCACTCTTTGCCAAAGCTCCGGCAAGCCACCGGTGAGGAGCCTCCCACTCTCACTATTCCCCTTCCCTCCACTGCCCTCTAGACCCTTTAGAAAGACCTTTACCTTGTCAGGATAGAGTATCAGGGTTCCCCTTCAGTTGTCCAGTTGAGCTGACCTTCAGCTCCACCCACCTGATGATCCTCCTCCCACCTAGAAGTTTTTCTGTTGGACAACTAGGGCGTAGACATCCTGATCTGCATTTTCCTCAGGATGGTGCACATCATCTTCCAGACAATGTCCACCATACCACTTTTACCCTCCTCTTGTAACCCATCTCCTACCCCTCTATCACCACTGACACCCACCTATCCCCCGGGTGTTACCTTCACCCTCCCATCAGTTACCCTTGAACCTCCCCCATCACCATAGAGTCCATTGCCGTTACACTTCAAATGCCCATACCTGTCACAGACCCCATGCTCATCTTGACCCTGCCCACTCCCCAGATCTATGTGAAAATTCTTATCTCTGTGAATGATTCCCCCCTCCTCAGACGAAAACTACTCCCACCATACCAGGACCCTCACCCTCTCACCCTACTACATCCCATTGCTCCTCTCAGTGACAGTACCCTCCTACCACCAGTACCGTCAGTTCGACAACCCCCCCCCCCCCCCCGACTCCCCGCCAAGATTCCAGCACTGACCCCTCCCTCTGAACAACTTCCTCCCCCACACCCCTCCAACATTTCCTGGTTTCCCCCCTCCACCATGTCTTCTAACACCCTACCCCCGAGCTCTGGTCATCTTCTTGGTGCGCATCATACCTGGGACCCTGTGGTTCTCCAGTGTTCCTGGCTGTGGCTTCCTGGGTAAGTGAACTAAACTCTCACCATGTGAACGCCAGGTTTTTCTGGTCATGAATTGGACCAGTGTGAATTCCCACTGGCAGAGTGGAAGAGATGCCTTTGGGGGGGGGGGGGGGGGGGGGGTGGTGTGTGTGTGGGGGGGGTGCTGTTTTAATTAGCATGTTTGACATGCAAATCAATTCCCAATGAGCTTCAGCAGGAAAGGCAACTTGCCATGACACTTGGGGGCTACATGTTCCCACCATCATTTCTCATTGTCGGAGATAATTTATTTTTCATTCTGGCATATTCTCCACCCCTGCCCACCACAAACCCCACCTCTGGCTGGAGGGGAAGAATTCCTCCCATAAAACATCTAAGCTCTGTGTCATCTGCAAGTTTTGAAATCATGCCTGGCACATCCATGTTTAAGTCATTAATATAGATCAAGAAAGCTAGTGGTCCTAGTATCGACCCTGAAGGAACATATTCTTCCTCCAGCCTGAAAAACAATGGTTCAACTCTACTCCCTGCTTCCTGGCACTCATTTGACTTTGTATCGTTGCTGCCACTGTCCCTTTTATTCCATGGGCTTCTACTTTGCTGACAAGTCTGTTATGTGGTAACTTATCAAATGTCTTTTGGAAGTCCATGTACACCACATCAGCCACAATATTCCCCTCACATCGAAAAACTCAATCAAGTTTGTGAAACATTATTTGCCTTTAACAAACCTGTGTTGGCTTTCCTTAATTAATCCACATTTTTGTCCTGGATTATCATTACTAAAAGCTTTCCCATCACTGAGGTTAAACTGAGTGACCTGTAGTTGCTGGGCTTACCCCTCATGCTTTAGTTTGAACAAGGGTGCAACATTTGCAATTCTTCATTGTGGTGTCCATTTGTTCAGTGTCTGATTGTGTGCATCTGTTGACAGCTCACGTATATGATTGGTTAAACCTGGGTGTGGTCGCTTAGAAAGTGAAACTAGACTGAGGTATGCTGCTGTAACCATGAAAGAGCGGGCATTTTAAAGAATTGAATAAAGCCGGTGTATCATCTCTCAATATCTCTGGGGCATAAAACACAAAATCCAGTCTTCTGGCACCACTCCTGTATCTGAGGAAGTTTGGAAGATTATGAGCAGTGCCTTCACAACTTCCACTCTTACTTCCGTCAGTGCCCTTGGATGTATCCCATCTGATCCTGGTGACTTATCAACTTTAAATACATCCATCCTTTATAATATCTCCTCTGTCAGATTTTAGCCCATCCAGCGTCTCCACTGCCACCTATTTAATTTTGACTTTGCCAGCATCTTCTTCCTTGGTAAAGACAGATGCAGAGTACTCATTTAGTACTTTAGCCATGTTCTCTGCCTCCATGTATAAATCCCCTTTTTGGTACCACCCCTCCATTTAATACTCTTTGAATATTTATAACTGAAGTATGCTTGGTTGCCTGGATATGTCAACTGTGGAAAGCAAACTGCAATGCTGTCTAGTCTCATTTGTTTACTTTTAAGGGTGATGAACAAATGCTGTAGAATGCTCTGGAGAACAAGCAGATGTATTGGAGTTCAGGACGGGAGAATAGGGTCTGCATTCATTCTTCCACCTGTACGCTACTATTTTATGTCCTTACCAGTTCTGTGAATTTTGGAAGTTGTTTACATTTGGCCATGTACTGAATTACCTTTTATCATTCCCAGCTTTATGATATTTATTTTGTACCCTTACTATATTAGGGATTAAATTGTATACTTCTGTCCTTGTCCAATTTTTGTATCTTCTCTCCTTAAAAGCTTTGTCTCATGTTGGTGGATAGAATCAGAGAAGCCAGTTCTTCACTCCAGTGCTGCTTCTTCACATTGCAAGTTTAGATAGTGAGTCTCAGCAAAGAATTCAACCAAATGGCACTTCATAGCCAACTCAGAGCCTGCCCTCATTCAACATATACACACAAGCATCTCCCAATAAAGTCATGGACAATGAAGAACAATATGAACATTGGATACTAATGCTCTCCACTTAGTCCTGGTGCCTTTTGGCCAATTGTAACGTTCCAAATTCCATCCAATCTGGAGACTGCTTCACCAGGTAGGGTGTGGGAAATGAATCTGAAACCTTTCAGGCCTGAGTGATTCAGTACCAAACCAGACAGTGGAATTACTGGACTAGTAGGGGAACTGTTGGTGACATTTTTCAAACTGCGAATCAGTGTGAAGTAAATTCTTCAATAAACATTATATGTAAATTGGCAAAACAGAAGCTTAAATTAAATCATTACTTTGTATAAAAAGTCTTGTATGTTCTCGGACAATATTTATGGAAGAAATATTCTAATAGTACTCCACTCCCATTATTCATATTACCCTGCTTCCCAGAGCTCAGAAAATTCCAGATATGTGCCCCGTATGTATTTGAGAAAGTGGCCCTGATATTCTCCAGTGTCCAATGTTCAAAGTATTTTTCCCACTCATCGTATGGAATTGGATAGAAAAACTTTGGAGGCAGGTAAGAAATGCCATTGCACTCTACATCAATAAATTCGTCAAGGTTGTCTGTTTTACACCAGCGTCTCAATACACGGCTCATTAGCAAAGGGCCTTGGTGACCCCAGATTTCACCTTGATAATTGTTGACGTAATCTATCATGCAGTCCTGTGTGAAACTGTGGTGTTGGCTAAATCCCAGAGCTGCACCATTGGCTAGATTTTCCTGTTGGGCACAGATGAAATTTGTGAAAGTCAATGGCTTCAGGGATATGATGTCTGTGTCCAGGTATATGCCACCATATTTCCACAAGAGGGCTAGCCTGCAGGCATCTGAGAGCACGTGAATCCAGTATTGTTCCAAATCTGGGTCTACCTGCATTACACAGAGTTAAAGGTGATCATTGAGATGTGTTCCCTCTTCCATTGCCCAGTACTACTCAACATTTTCTCCTTTAACCCTCTCAGTCTTTAAAACAAACAATCAGAAGCCTGAAGCTTTCTTCCAAGAAAATAATTTACAAAATAACAACACTGCTGAATCACTCGCTACTTCTCTCCGTGGCTGTTTCTAAACTAATATTGAAATATAATTGTTCACTTGTTCTCAAGATCCTTCCACTGATAGGCTGGAAGTATAAGCTTGTTTAGGCCACCTTTCACTTGCCAGATGAAATGATAAGGAAGACAGGGAGGTGACTTGCCTCAAGTCTTTTACAAATCTCACCCTTTCACCAGCCAATACAAAATTGGGGAGGTGGTGGCATAGTGGTATTGTCAGTGGACTCGTATTCCAGAGACCCAGCATAATGCTCTGGGAACCTGGGTTCGAATCAAACCATGGCAGATGGTGAAATTTGAAGTCAATAAAAATCTGGATTTAAAAGTTTAATGATGACACTGAAACCATTCCTGATTGTCATAAAAACTCATCTGGTTCACTAATACCCTTTAGGGAAATAAATCTGTCATCCTTACCTGGTCTGGCCTACATGTGACTCTGGACCCACACAATATGGTTGACTGTTAGGTATGGTCAATAAATGCTGGCCTAGCCAGTGACATCCACATCCCATGAACAAATAAAGATTTGTGAAGGCAGTCTGGGTGAACTGACTCTGCATGTTTCCCTCTCATTCTACAGAAAAGGCCTCAGTCTCTGCTGAATGCCTCCTACAAGCTTTCCCATGATCTGTGGAGTTTCCCATTGGAGATCATGGTCTCCTGTGTCCTTGCCTCAGGAACATGATCTCACAAAAGAAGCAAGACAAATCCAATCTGGCCAATTACTGCCCCATCAGTCTACTCTCAAGCATCAGAAAATTGATGGAATCGATGTTGACAGTACTGTCAAGTGACACTTACTCAGCAATAATCTTCTCCAGACAAATGTTGCCTCCAAACTCTTTGCTTTGCACCACTGGCTTGTTGCCCTGCGCTTTAAGATTGATGCACAGCCATGGGAATGTTGCTTGTGCACAACCTATACATTATGCGGCACATTTCCAATTGCAGGGCAGGTGGACACTCATGCAGCTTAGAGGGAGCATTGCTCCAGATCTTGTTACAGCCAATTGGTCCAAACATGGACAAAAGAGCTGAATACCAGACATAGGTGAGAGTGACTGCCCTTGACATCAAGGCAGCCTTTGAGGAACCCTAGCAAAATTGAGGTCAATGGGAATCAGAGGGAAAACTCTCCACTGATTGGAGTCATTCCTAACACAAAGGAAGATGGTTTTGGTTGTTATAGGCCAATGACCTCAGCCCCAGAACATTGCTGGAGGAGCTCCTCAGGGCAGTGCACAAGGTCCAACCACTTTCAGCTGCTTTGTCAAAGACTATCCCTCCACTATAAAGTCAGGATTGGGGATATTTGCTGATGATCATACAATGTTCAGTACTCAGATTCTGAAGTAATTTGTGTCAGCATTTAGCTTCATTATCTGAGGAGTTATGAATAGTATTGAACACTGTGCAATCATCAGCAAACATCCTAAACGAACACCCTCACTTCTGGCCCTATGATGAAGGGAAGAACAGAAGGACACAGAAATAGGAGCAGGAGTAGACCACATGGCCCATTGAGCCTGCTCCACCATTCAATATGATCATGGCTGATCTTGGGCTTTAACTCCATTTTCCCACCTGCTCCCCATATTGCTGAATTCCCTGAGGGACCAAAAATGTATTTAATGATGGAGCATCCACAACCATCTGGAGTAGAGGATTCCAAAGATTCACAACCCTTTGAGTAAAGTAACTTCTCCTCATCGCAGTTCTAAATGATCGGTCCCTTATCCTCCATGTGACCCATGTTTTAGATTCCCTGACCAGTGGAAATAATCAAAAAAGAATTTTGTAGATTTCAATGAGATCACCTCTCATTCTTCTAAATCCCAGAGAATATAAGCCCAATTTACTCAGCCTCTCATCATACGATGACCCCCAGGGGCCATCCCAGGGACCAACTTAGTGAACCTTTGCTGCACCACCTACAATGAAAGCATATTCTTTCTTAAATAGAGACCAAAACCGCACACAATATTCCAGTTATGGTCTCACCAAAACCCTTTACAACTGTAGCAAAAGCTTCTTTATTTGTGTACTCCAATACCCCTGCAATAAAGGCCAACATGCCATTTGCTTTCCTAATTGTTTGCTGCATCTGCATGCTAACCTTCGGTGTTTCTTGTACAAGCACACCCAAGTCTCCTTGAACATCAACACTTAGGAGTTTCTCACCTTTTAAAAAATATTCCGCTTTTTTATTCTTCTGACCAAAGTGAATAACTTCACGCTTCCCTATATTATGCTTCATCTGTCATCTCGTTACACACTCACTTAACATGTCTATATCTCTTTGCATCCCCTCTATGTCCTCCCCACAGCTTACCTTTAATCTGGCTTGATCATTGATGAAGGAGCTGAAGATAGTTGGTGCTAGGACACTGTCCTAATGAACTCCTGCAATGATCCTGAGGTTGAGATATCTGGCCTCCAAAAACCACAACCACCGTCTTTGTGCTAGCTATGTCTCCAATTAGTGGAAACCTTTTCACCTGAATCCCATTGACTTTAATTTTATTGGGGTTCCTTGATGCATACTCAGTCAAATGCTGCCTTGCTGTCAAGAGCAGTCAATCTCACCTCACCTCTGCAGTTCAGCTCTCTTGTCCATGTTTGGACAAAGGCTGTAATGAGGTCTGGAGTCGAGTGGCCCTGGTGGAACCCAAACTAAGTATCACTGAGCAGGTTATTGCTGATGAATTGCTGCTTGATAGCACTGGCTCTTTCATCATTTGATTAGATTAGACTGATGGGTACTGATTAGATTTGTCCTGCTTTTTGTGGACAAGACATACCTGAGCAATTTTCCACATTGTTAGCTAGGTGCCCATAATCTTTCAGGTGAAACCAATTAAACCAAATCAACAAAATGAGGTCAAATCAAGCACAGCCCCTAATTCAGGTCAGTTGTAAAACTAAAGGCAAAATTTAAAGGAAACTTACAACTTCAAACCAAAATGTGATTAAAGGGGTTGATAAAGCACCCCAGTCCCCGCGGTGTCCACCGAGCATGGAAAGCCTCGAGAGTGCCGGCAGACACCGCGTGCTCCCTCTCCAGGGACACCCGGCCGCAAACATAGCCGCGGAAGAGGGACAAACAATCGGGCGGGACTCCCCCGTCGATCGCCCGCTGCCTGGACCTGTTAATGGCCAACTTGGCCAGGCCCAGGAGCAGGTTCACGAGGAGGTCCTCCTCCTTCCCGACCCCCTTCCGCACCGGGTGCCCATAGATCAGGAGTGTGGGGCTGAAGTGCAAACAAAACATTAATAACAGGTTTTTCAGGTAACTAAAAAGGGAGTGCAGCCTACCACACCCTATATAAGCATGGTCCATGGACTCCACAAGACTGCAAAAAGGGCAGGTGTCCTGGGAGTCCGTGAACCTATGCATCCTATGGTTATAAGGGACTGCTGCATGCAACACCCTCCAACCCAGGTCCCTAATAGAAAGGGGGAGGACACCTCCGTAGAGGGCCTCCCATCGGGGGCCTCTGCCGCTGGACGGCAACAAGGCACGCCAGGGCGTGTCCGGGCGGCGGACAAGGGCGAGAAAATGGAAGGTGTGCCCATGTTGTAGCTGTACTGGATTAACTTGGCTAAGGATGCAGCTAGTTCTGGAGCATAAGTTTTCAGTATTATAGCCATTGCTTGACATCACATGGAGTGAATCAAATTGCCTGAAGATTGGCATCTGTAATGGTGGAAATCTCAGAAGGAGGCCTACACCTATGCACTGCAGTAGTTCAAGATGCTGGCTCACGATGATCTTCTCAAAGGCAATTAGGTAAGGACAGTAAATGCCTTGTTCCGTGAATGGCTAAAACATGTTTTCTCTTCATGTGAAGAACTTATAGATCATCCTAGTGAAAAGAGACTATTATTATTATTATCCTATGTTAACAGCTCTGTTAACAGCCCAGCTGATGTTTCAATGTTGGGATTTCTATTTGTTCATATTCTATTACTTTTGGTGTACATTGTTGATGTAGCAATTTGTACTTTGGAAAATTGACAGTTCAGTTTTAAGACTGAATTACTCTATTTGTTTTATTCTAATATCTAGCTAGTTTATCTCCCTTTAATTATAAAGATCAAGTTTCGAATTTTAGCATTATATTGAATTAATTTAACAATCATAGTGCTGTTTAGGTGCATTACTCATTAATGTTGATTCATTTCAAAACAACATAAACATCTACAGTTTACGTACAGGGCTTTGTGAGGGAGCAGGGCAGTGGGGTTAGTTTTTGTTTGCTTTAGCAGTGAACTGGCACAGGTATGATGGGCTGAGTGGGCTCCTGTTCTCTAATCTTCTATGGTTCTATGATTCTATGCCTGAGTACTTCCCCAGAACTGCTCCCAGTCCACCACTGTAACTTCACCAGACTTACAGCAGAAAACCTGTTTAAGCCTTGGCTTCCAGCTCTCCCTTCACAAAATGGCACACACTTATAACAAATAACACATGGTATAACACTGCTGCCTGTATAAAACTGTATCCAATTTGCCATGAATAGCAAAAATAGCATTGATGCATTTAAGAAGTTAGGTAAGTACATGTGGGAAAAATGACTAGAGGATATTTTGATTGGGTGAGATGAACTAAATAACATGTTAGGAGGGTCATATGGAACATAAACACCAGCATAGACCAAGTGGGCTGACTGGTTGGTTCCTATGTTGTAAGTTCTGATGCTGTTCAATGTAATTCTGTGGGTAATGTCATGGGGCATCAAATTCTTTATGTAATACGTGGTATAATACTGCTGTCTTCATAAAACAATGCATCCATCTTATCATGAACAATCCCACAGAGATCCATTTGTATTTTGAATATTTTTGAGGCATATTCACTAAAGAGCAGAGTACTAACTGGAGATTCATTTGTTGTGCGATACCTGATATATGAAAGGAGTTTGAAGTCAATTTATGGAGATCGAAGAATAACAAATGCCTTGAATCAAATGGCATAATTTTAGGGATCTGAAAGAGATTAGGGAGCACATTTTCAGGCTATGTCCTGATAAATTGCTTGTGGTCCTGGAGAAATTATCGATTGCTGATGAGGTTTCTTTGTTTTGGTACAAGCAAACAGAGTATCTATATTTAAAGAGTGCAACAGATCAGACTATTTTAAAAGCAGTGGGTCATCCATTGGGGTCTAATAACTAATCAGATTCCCCAAGGTTTATTTTATTCATTAATGTTCTAGACTAGAGGACAGCTCAGATAGGGCGTTAATGTATTTTTAAAAAACAAAGTACTGACCTGAAGTAAAAGCAGAAAACAGTACTCCACATCTGTGGAGAGAGAAACAGAGTTAATGGGGCTGGGTTTAATGGGGGTGGGTAATGCAGGGCAGGATCCCCGCACCCTGGTGTAAAAGTCAAGGGAGCTCTGCCTCTGTTTAGCCGGCTTGACATGTGGACACTTAACGGCCATCAGAATGTTAATTGGCTTGAGGCAGACCTTCCACCCCCATCTGTGGAGGAAGTCCGTCCTCAGTAGCTAGCGACCAATTCAATGCCCAGCAGCTCTTTTGTCCCAGCAGTGCCAAGGAAGCCTTGCCCTCTCCTGTGACTGCAGTCAGTCCTGAAGAAGGCATGCTGCGATGGAGCCCAGATTTTAAGGGGAGTTGGGGGGTGCTGGGCTGGACCTCACGGGCAGGGAGTGCAGGAGAAGTGCGGGGATTGGAGACCCTGGGTGGGGGTGGAGGGCCTCTGATGGGCACAGGGTAGGGTAAGGTAGGCAACCACTCTTGACAGACTGCCAGCTTAATAACCATTAATTGGCCACTTAGGGTGGGCAGGCCTCCCAATGCCACCCCTGCTACTGGTGTAGTGGTAACATCGCTGGACTAGTAATCCAGAGGCTAATGCCCTGGGGTCACTGGTTCAAATTCCACCATGGCAGCTGGTGGAATATAAATTCAATTAATTACTAAAAAAAATTAATTAAAAAAATCTGGAATTGAAAGCTAGTCTCAGTAATGGTGACCCTGAAACTATCATTGATTGTCATAAAAAGCCATCAGGTTCACTAATGTCCTTTAGGAAAGAAATCTGCTGTCCTTATCTGATTTGGCTTGTATGTGATTCCAGATCCACAGCAATGTATTTGACTCTTAACTGCCCTCTGATATGTCCACTCAATTGTAACAAACTGCTACAGGATGGTCTGCAGCAGTTCAGGACAGTGGCTCATCACCACCTTTTCAAGGGCAACAAATGCTGAACTTGCCAGCAATGACCACATCCCATGAAAGAATAAAAAAAATGACCAAGGCCCTATTTACAAGATTTTTAATAAGGCCGATATTATAGCGGAGGAGCTACATGAATCCCAACATGTATATTGACTGGTGAAGGTAGGTTTGTGCTAGACAGCAGTGGAGAACCCATTAGCAAATTTCTCAACTAGTACATTGAGGAAGGAAGCATGTTGGACTGCTCTATCTTAGAAGTGCCTTTGACGTAATGTGATATACATTGATACACAGTGATCTGTTATCTGTGAACAAAAGGAACATGTCCAAGCCTGGAGCCTTTCTTCAATTACCTGGGAGCTGGAGAGCCTATAATTTCCCTTTGCTTTCCCCGTGACAATACCTTGGCCAATCAGAGTTAACTTGCCAACCATTCAGCACCTTGTTCTACTGTAATATAAATAATTGTGATTGCTTTAAATTTGGCATTCTTGCATTTGTCCCGATGAGTGCATTATGCAAAGCTTAGGCAACATGTTTCTCTTCTCAGAGAAATAAAGTGGGATGCATTTTGGTACAGCCTCTGGAAAGGGACTGGTGAAAGGTCGGGGTGTGGGTGCAGCGGAGCATGTTTCAAACCTGTGAGATGACGGCAGAAAGTCAACACTTGAATCGTCAATAAAGCACATGGTCATTCTTCACCCCTGGATTTCCTTCAACTGTTATAATCAGAAAAAAGCCTCCTTACTTAAATCAAGCTAAACTACAGCTGTGATCAGTTTGATGTGTGAGCTGATAATAGCTCCGTGATTCCTTACCTTTTGATACCAATCAGCCAAAGGGGTGTTTTTGAAGAGTGTTTTGAGGTTCAAGGGTAATAGGATGATGTTTTTCATTGATAAAAGAGTTTGGAAGGTCATGGATTGATTTGGATAATCTGATAAATTCCCACTGAAACCACTCATGAAATAATAAATGGGTTTCTCAGGATTCGCACGAGCTGCTGACTCCACGGAGCAAAGTGCCAGTGCTGAAGGCGCCACCTTATTGGTGGAATCTATAAACATAAGCCTGGGTGTTGTGTCTGGGTTGAGGTAATCAGCATCAGATATAACCATCGTTTGTTGAAAGTGGATGATGACCTTAAGTTGTCTGTACAGGATAACACAAGCAAAGAGAAGCAGGGTGACCAGGTATAATTTCTTTTGATTTTTCATGGCTTCAGATTCTTCCTCAGTAATTGCTGTGAAACAAAAGGAAAAGATCTGCTTTACGAAGAATTTTTTTTAAACCCTATTGGATTAAACTCTTAGAAAGAATTTCTGGACAGAGAAATTTTGGATCATGAACCTTACTCTTTCCAGTCCCTGTGTTATTGTGCCATAGACTTTTTTCCCCATCTGACCCTGAACTGGGCTGGGCCCAATGTCTTCATAGGGAAGATAACGGGTTTTGTAGGGAAGAATTTAAACTAATTTGACAAGGGTAGGGGGACCAGGATGAAGCATGAAACCATGTGCGTAGATGACTGAGAAAGACAGAGAGAATTGGAATAAAGAGTAGTCCAGAAAGAGGAGGAATCGGGAGAAATGAAAGCAGGTTGATGTTAGTTTGGAGTGGTGGCGTATGTGACAGTTCACACTGGGAGTCCGAGTTGCTGTGGCAACATGCTCTTTTACATGCATGTTGTGGTCTAGAGCTATGGATAGTGAAGGTAGAGGCTCCAATATTATTTCTATCTCATGGCTGACTGGGAGTTGTAGAGTAAAGGGCTAACATCAGACGCATACATGATGCTGATGTGATAATGATGTCAGATCACATGACAGAAGTAAGAGGAGAAGGAGGAAGAAGGAGGAAAAGTTTAGAGATCCAACTGCCTAAATACTTGCTGTAAATAAAGAGTAATGGTCTTTAGAAACTACAGACTCGGGTAGTATAACTTGGGAGAATAGAAAATCCCCAAAACCACCCTTTAGGCCCCAACTGCGCAACAAAACATGGTGGCAGTGAGTAAAAGACCCAACATTCCTTAAAAAAAAAGATTTAGGGCTGGAAAGAAGAGATCCTCGAAGGAAGGGCAAAAGCAAAAAAAAAGTTAAGACACCAAGAGATGGAAACATTGCAAGAGCAGCAGATACAAGCTGAGACACAGGCAAAGACAGAGACTGGACAGCAGTAAGCATAGGCCCGAATCAACAAACAGAGGCAGGAACAATTCCAGGGCTCAGTAGAAGCGTGGAACCCACATTACCACTCCTTGAACCATTTCAGAGTGCAGAAGGCTTACAACAGCGCCAGAACTGGGAGAGCTAGAGAAAAAGGTTCACAAGGTGGAGAACTGCTTCAGGTTTACACAAAAAAGATCAAAAAGACCAGATCAGTACGTTAATTTGTGCAGTAGGATCTTGAATATTGCTGAAAAAAGAGACATGTCTCAGCTTTTTTCTTGCACTCATCAGGCCACTTACATGAATATCAATATAAAGGAGAAAACAACAATTATTTACTGTATGCGAAGAGAGTGATGTTTGGTTGGCAAGTGGCATTGCACTGGAGAATGCACCACTGATGGTGATTGACAGTTAACTGCTAATCATTGTTTTAAATTTAAACCAGGCAACTTGACCCTGATTGGTCAAGGCATTGCCCTGAGGCATTAGTTAGTGAATGGCTGTCACTTATTCTGTTTAGCTAAAACAGGCGCAATGCATGTACATGTTCTTTCTGCCTGCAAAGAACAAGGCCCTATGTATTAATATATGTAGTGCCCAACGTGGCAAATGCACCACATTGCAAGCCTGACTGACAATCTTACCTTTCACCAATGAAATGGAGTAGTCAGATGAACTCCCCTTCCTTGATGTACTAGTTGAGAAATCTACCAGGGGATTCTCTACCACGGTCCACCGCAAGCCTATCTTCAGTGGAATGTGAGATTCACCCAATGGCCTCAGTAGATGAGAGCCTTGCCAAAGTAACCAAGAGTCCATTATCTACCAAACTGGATTCAAACAGTGGATTTTGGCAGTTGCTTCTGGACAATGAATCCAGATTGCTGACCACATTTATAACACCATTCAGTTGTTTTTGTTTCAATAGATTGCTCTTTGGAATAGCAACTGCTCCAGAAATTTTCAATGTCTCACATTCGAGTAGGCATGGAAGAGGTAATGTGCCATATGGATGACATACTTATACATGTTTCCATGAGAGAAGAGCATGACTGCAGAATGAGAGCAGGCTTGAGAATCTTACAAGCTGCAGATCTAACATTGAATGAAAAATGTGAGTTTGCCAAATCCATGATCAAGTTTCTAGATCACAAAGTACAAGCCACTGGAATCACAGTTGATCCACAAAAAACAAAAGTAATCAGAAAATTTCCACAACCCAGGAACATAACTAGGCTTCAAAGATTCCTTGGGATGGTCAACCAAGATAGTAAGTTCCTATCAAATTTAGCAGAGGTCAGTGAGCCATTGAGACAGTTGCTGAGGCAGGGTCAAGAGTTGTGCTGGATTGTGAACCAGCAAAATGCTTTCAAAAGGATTAAACAACTTTTAACCTAGCCTACTATGCTTCTAGGTCACTAACAGAAATAGTTCAGAGATATGCAATGATAGAAAAAGAAACATTGGCAGCAACGTTGGCCTGCGAAAAAAATTCAGACTATGTTATGGGATTAATTCAAACAGATCATAGACCCTCCTGAACATGAAAGAAGATGCTACCCAAAATCTGGCAGCTCAGACTAAGGTTGATGAGATATGACTCCATCAGAGGGTATGTGCAAAGAAAGTATCAAAGAAGGGCATTGGCTAGATTTCAAACAGATCTAGCAACTCAAAACTGGGCATCTATGAGACGCTGTGGGCCATCAGCAGCAGCAGAATTGTATACCACCACGATCTCTAATCTCATGGCCCCCCACTCTACCATTACTATCAAACAGGAAGATCAACCCTGGTTCAATGTAGAGTGCAGGAGGGCATGCCAGGAGCAGCACCAGGCATACCTAAAAATAAGATCTCAACCTGGTGAAGCTACAACACAGGACTACTTGCGTGCCAAACAGTGAAAGATGCATGTGATAAACAATGCCACAACCAGTGGATCAGATCTGAGTTTTGTGGTCCTGCTACATCCAATTGTGAATGGTGATGGACAATTAAACAACCAACAGGAGGAGGAGGTTCCACAAATACCCCATCCTCAGTGATGGCAGAGCCCAAGACATCAGTGTAAAAGGCAAGGCTGAAGCACTGCAAACATCATCAGCCAGAAGTGCCAATTGGGTGATCCATCTCGGCCTCCTCCTGAGGTCTCTAGCATCACAGGTGCCAATCTTAAGCCAATTCAATTCACTCTATTTGATATCAAGAAACAGCTGAAGGCACTGCATACTGCAAAGGCTATGGATCCTTACAATATTCCAATAATAGTACTGAAGACTTGTGCTCCAGAGTTAGCTGTATCATTAGCAAAGCTGTTCCAGAACAGATACTGCACTAGCATCTACTCTGCAATGTGGAATATTGCCCAGCTATGTCCTGTACACAAAAAGCAGGACAAATCCAACCCAACCATTCTAATCTTGATAATCAGCAAAGTGATGGAAGGGGTCATCGACAGTGTTGTCAAACTACACTTACTCAACAATAACCTGCTCACTGATGCTCAGTTTGGGTTCCATCAGGCCCACTCAGCTCCTTACCCCATTTCAGGCTTAATTCAAACATGGACAAAAGAGCTGAACTCAGGAGATGAGGTGAGAGTGACCGCCCTTGCACCAAGGCAGCATTTGACCGAGTGTGGCATCAAGGAACCCTAACAAAATTGGAGCCAATGGGAATCGGGGGAAAAGTCTCTGCTGATTGGAGTCATACCTAGCATAAAGGAAGATGGTTGTGGTTGTTGGAGGTCAATCATCTCAGCCCCAGGACATCACTGTAGAAGTTTCTCAGGTTAATGTCTTTGGCTCAAGCATCTTCAGCTACTTCATCAATGACCTTCCCTTCTTAAGGTCATAAGTGGGGATGTTCACTGATGATTGCACAAAGTTCAACACCATATGTACCTCCTCAGAAATGGAAGGAGTCCGTGCTCATATGCAGCAAGACCAGGACAACATTCAGGCTTGGGCTGCTAAGTGGCGAGTAACACTCACGCCACCCAAGTGCCAGGCAATGACCATTTCCAACAAAAGAGAATCTAACCACCTCCCTTGAGATTCAATGGCATTACCATCACTGAACCAACCACTATCAACATCCTGGGTGGGTTACCATTGACAAGGAACTGAACTGGACCAGCCATATAAATACTGTGGCACAAAAGCAGGTTAGAGGCTGGGAATTCTGAAGATAGTAACTCACCTCCTGACTTCCCAAAGTCTGTCCACCATCTACAAGGCATAAGTTAGAAGTGTGATGGAATATTCTCCACTTATCTGGATGAGTGCAGCTCCAACAACACTCAAAAAGATTGATGCCATGCATGACAAAGTAGTCCGCTTGATTGGCAAGGGGGGGTGGGTAAGGGCTGTTCTGCGGTTGAGCCGCATTGGGGAGGGAGTGCAAGTGTTGGCCTTAGGGTAAGGTGCATTTGGGGGAGGGGGCAAGGGCTGCTCTGCAGTTGTGGCACATCGAGTTGGGGGGGGCGGGTGGAAAGGGCTGTCATTTGGTTGAAGGTAATGCACAAGTACATGAGTGGTGGGGGTGGGGGTGGCCGAAGAAAGTGGCCATGCATTAGGGGAATCTTCTATAAAATGACCATTCCTCTGTAGCTGAGACAGTTCAGGCATAGCTACATTGATACGATTGGACCTTGAGCTTCTCTGCCTGCTCAAGTATCGCAGAGGCATCAAAGTGCAACCAAGTGATCCAGTGCTTTTCACCCCTCTGCACAGACTGAAAACTCATGAGCATTTTAGTGAACTGCAGAACAGTTGGACGACTGGGCACATTGTACAATCTCCTTGCTAAAGCTGGCCATGGAGCAGTGACTGGTGGAGGCGCTCACAGCCCCTTGCAATGTCATCATCCCGGTTTGGACTAGTCTCCCCATTGTCCAAGCTAACAGTGCAGCCTTGCAGCGCGGGTTAGGAGAATGCCTGTGCCTGAGCTGAGAGCCCAGCATGCAGTCCAATGGGCAAGGCTGCCACCAATTGGACGGGTGTAGTGGGGTGGAGGTGGGTGGGGTTTCAGGCAGCCATGCAGCGCACTAAATTGTGGCCATCCAAGTGGTGGCCGGCACACTCTGGGATGCATTAAAGAGCCAAGAGAGGTTCTTAGTACACCCATGCTAACTAATGCACCTCTCTCTTTTATCCTGCAGGAGGGATATATCAGGATCATGGAGCCTGGTGACCTAGCTGTATGCCTTCGTGGCTTACAGAGAGTGGAGAGGACGGAGAAGGAAGTGACTGAGATGCCTGGCTGCACAGAAGGAGGAGCAGCACCTCTGGAAGAAGGGGTGGCTGGGGCTCTCGCACACTTCGTCGAAGAGCTGGGTGGCGCCTAGCTAGACCCGGGGTCTGTAAATGCCGTCTTTCATTCCTGCACTTGACCAAGACCAGTTTCGCTGAAGACTGCACATGTCTAGGGATGATGATATGTGACTCCCTCCGCGGACTGTATTGCGCCAACCAGCAATGGCTCACTGTGGCTCTACGGCAGTGTGTGCAGGAGCCCCAGCCGCCCTTCTTCCAGAGGGTGCTGCTCCTCCATCTGTGCAGCCAGGCACCTCGGTCACTTGCTTCTCCGTCCTCTCCACTCTCTGTAAGCCACGAAGGCTGTAAGCTTAGTTGGTCACATATGCCACCTGCTGCAGGATTTAATGCCACAGGGACATGAAGGGCATCCACTGTCAGTGGCTGTGAAAGTGAGAGCGGCGCTCAACTTTTACACCAGTGGCTCCTTTCAGGGGTCCACAGGGACTCCTGTGGGATATCACAAGCCTCCACCCACAAATGCATCCATGAGGTCACAGATGGCATCTTTGTGAAGGCACACAACTTTGTGCATTTCCTCAGAGACCAGGACAGCCAGCGTGCAAGAGCGATTGGATTTGCCCAGACCTCGGGTTTCCTACAGGTGCAGGGTACCATTGACTGCACTCACGTGGTGCTCAGATCTCTGTTACAACACATGGTCAACTATGTCAACTGAATGGGTTCCATTCGCTGAATGTGCAGCTGGTGTGCGACCACCACAAATGCATCCTGCAGGTCTGCACATGGTTCCCAGGGAGTGTGCACCACTCCTATAGTCTCAATTGGTCACAGATCCCTGCAGCCTTCCAGGGTCCACAGAGGCTGCAGGGTTGGCTCCTTGGGGACAAGGGCTACCCGCAGAGGTTGTGGCTGATGACACCCATGCGGTGGCCTCAGACTGCAGCAGAGCGACGCTATAATGAGGCTCATGCAGCAGCTCACAACTTGGTGGAGCAGACCATCGGGATGCTGAAGATGAGGTTCCGGTGCCTGGACCAGTCTGGTGGAGCCCTGCAATACAGTTCACAGAGGATGTCACACATTGTCATCGTCTGCTGCGCCCTTTACAATCTGGCGCTGCAACGGGGAGAGGAGCTGGCTGAGGAGGAGATGGAGGAGCTGGAGGTCTCCTCTGATGAGGAGGATGCCAACATAGATGAGGGAGAGGAGGTCCTTGAAGGCAATGATGATGGGGATGAGGCCCTCGCACTGGCCAGATGAGACAGGGCACATGGGAAGTCCTCATAGCTGCTAGATTTCTGGAGGATGATGACGACATGCAGTGAGGAGACACCATGGATCCTCAAATTGCATCTATAAAAATTTGACTCCAGTCTGACTTATGGCAGTACACATACCCTCTGTGAGAATGCTCTTGTCATGGAGACTCAGTGCAGGCCATTATAGCAGGAGGATGATGATGACGACATGTGGTGAGGATACTCCACAGATATTCCCACAGCCTCTGAGAATGTCTGATTCCTGTCTGGCTGAGGGCAGCTCGCTTGCGCTCTGTGATCAGGGGTCATATCATAGAGACGCAGCCATGAAACTTTAAAAGCACCTGATTTGTCTGTCTTCACCACCTAAGCCCTTCAGGAGCACAGCATTATTCGTCACAGATGCTGAAGATATGGGGGCCAGCCCCACCTTTAAGGTTCTGAGAGCACACAGAGAGAATGAGGGAACTCTGTGATGCCTGCCCACCACATTCTGGCAGCAATGACCAGCACCATCGAGGTGCAGGCATCAGTAATGTTTCCCGGGAGTGTGAGGCTGGACCATCACTGTGGCCTGAAGGCTGCACAGAGCACAGGGAAGAGGACCTGGACTGAGACACCTGCCTTTATCTTGTGCAGAAAGGTTTCACATCTGAGTGACACGAACACGGCTCATCAGAACAAGGAGCCACAGGCAGGGAGACATTCTTGGGAGTTTATTGACAATAGTGAACATTATGTACAAGTGATTAATGCCCGTGTCCAGGCTGTGCAATTGTATCTTCTTAAATTTCCTAACCCTGCTGCTACGTCTTGGTGCTCCCTGTCTATCCACAGCGGAGGTGGAGGCAGCCTGCTGAGTGCTATGTGTGATGACTTTGGTGGGCATCCTCTGGAGGGCCGAGACTTGGAGGACCCTGGCCTGCTTTCGGGGTCCTGCTGTGTGGCAGTGGCATCTTCCTCAGCCTGTGGAGCTGGAGCTGCTGACGTTACAGGAAGAGGGGATTTTGTTGGGCTGGACATACCCGGAGTCACCTGGATCGGTGGCCTTGGGGTGTATACCTGCTCCTCCCTATGGGTGCCCTAGGGCCCCTGGTTGACACCTTGAGGAGAAGGGGTAGCTGGAGTGAGATTGAGTTGCCCAGCACACCTCTTGTGTACACACTGTTCGAGGCCAAATAAGGCATCAGTGACGGCGTTGAGCGTCCGCAGCAGTGCAGGAGCGATGTCCTGGACTAAGGTCTCCATGGCAGCCACCATCCTACCATTATTGCATTGGCATGCTAACACGAACATCTCAGCCTGAAGACAGACAGACTCCTCCATCGTGCCTTGCAATCTGAGGAGTGCAGCGGACATCTCTTCCTGATGTTCCCGTGCTTGCCTTTGCATCTCCAGCAACTGCGGTATGACCGAGTCCAGGGGCTCACCATCTGACTCAGACTCAACAAATTTCTGGCCTCCAGCAGTCCTCCGAGTGCCAGACACCTGGGAAGTCCCTACCACTGCCTGCTGTGGATCAGACAATGCAATGTGCTCACCAGATTGTGATCCTGAGGTTGCCCTAGTGCTAGGTCCCATCGAGGTGTGTGTCTCTGCGCTGGTGGAGGGTGTGGGTGAACGCTGTGATGTGACTTCAAGGAGGGTGCCTCCAGATTCCTCTTCAGATGTTTCTTCAGGGCTTGATTGGAGGCCCTGGTTCGTGGACTCCATCGGCTGTTCCCCAGATGTGCTTGCAGAAGCAAAGGGAGATAATTAGTTTATGGCTGTGGCCTGTGAAACAGGACACATCAGCACAGCATGGTCGTCTGGATGTTGCACTGCTGGATCCTCACTTGGTAGAGCGCCTCCGACTTCACTGTCAGCACAGGAATGGTCTAGAATGGTCTAGATCTTCACCAGCCAGCTGGATGGCTCTGTTTTCAAAGTCCATGAGGATCTTGATTTCAGGCATTTCTCCACCAGTCTGCGGCCTCTCCCTCTTGTTGTGTGCCAGCTTGTCCTGCATAGAGGTGGAGCGAATGTAAGCAGGATACCTGCCAGGCCGGATGATAAGTATGCCTGGAATGTATGGGTGGTAAGCGGTCTCATGGATGAGATGAAGACAATGACGGTGTGTGAGAACATAGGAACTAGGAGCAGGAGTAGGCAATTCAGCCCCTCGAGCCTGCCCCGCCATTTATTACGATCATGGCTGATCTCATTTTGGCCTCAACTCTAATTTCCCACCCTCTCCCCATAACCTTTCAACCCATTACTAATTAAAAATCTGTATCTCCTCCTTAAATTTATTCAGCATCCCGGCATCCACTGCGCTCTGAAGTAGTGAATTCCACAGATTCACGACCCTTTGAGAAAAGTAATTCCTCCTCATCTCTGATTTAAATCCACCACCCTTTAGCCTAAAACTATGGCCTCTCATTCTAGAATGCCCCAGAAGGGGAAACATCCACTCCATGTCTACTTTGCCTATCCCCTTTAGCATCTTATATACCTTAATTAGATCTCCTCTCATCCATCTAAACTCTAACGAGTATAGGCCTAAACTGCTCAATCTCTCCTCATAAGACAAGCCCCACATCTCTGGAATCCACCTAGTGAAACTCCTCTGAACCGCCTCCAGTGCAACTCCATCCTTCCTCAAGTAAGGGGACCAAAACTGTGCACAGTACTCCAGGTGCGGTCTCACCAATGCCTTGTACAGTTGCAACAACACGTCCCTATTTTTACACTATTCCTCTAGCATTAAATGCCAAAATTCCATTTGCCTTCCTTATTACCTGCTGTACCTGCATAGTAGCTTTCAACGATTTATGCACGAGGACACCCAGATCCCTCTGCACTGAAGCATTCTGAAGTTTCTCTCCATTTAAATAATGTCGCCTTTTTATTCTTCTGACCAAAATGGATAACCTCACACTTATCCACATTAAACTCCATCTGCCAAATTTTGGCCCATTCACCTAACCTGTCCATATCCATTTGTAAATTTCTTATTTCTTCATTGCAACTTACTTTCCCACCTATTATTGGTGTCATCTGCAAATTTAGCTATAGTACCTTCTATCCCTGAATCCAAGTGATTAATATAGATTGTAAATAGTTGGGGCCCACGGACCGAACCCTGTGGCATCCCAGTAGTTACAGCTTGCCATCCAGAAAATGACCCATTTATCCCGACTCTCTGCTTTCTGTTGGTTAGCCAATCCTCTCTCCAAGCTAATATATTATCCCGACTCCGTGTGATCTTATCTTGTGTATTAATCTTTTGTGCGGCACCTTAGCAAAGCCTTCTGACGTCCAGATATCCTACATCTACAGGATCCCCATTATCCACTTTGCTTGTCACATCTTCAAAGAACTGTAGAAAATTAATCAAACACAATTTACTCTTCATTAAACCATGCTGACTCTGATGGATTGCATTTTGACTTTCCAAATGTCCCATCACTATTTCCTTAATAATGGATTCCAACAATTTCCCAATGACAGACGTTAAACTAACTGGTCTATAGTTTCCTATCTTCTGCCTCCCCCCTTTTTGAATAAGGGCATTATATTAGCATTTTTCCAATCCACTGGAACCTTTCCAGAATCCAGGCAACTTTGAAATATTATAGCCAATGCATCAATTATCTCCGCTGCCACTTCCTTTAAGACCCTGAGATGTAGGCCATCAGGCTCTGGGGACTTGTCACCCTTTAATCCCAATAGTTTGCTCAGTACTTTTTCTCTAGTGATGGTGATTGTCCTAATTCCTCCTTCTCTATATCCTCTGCACTACCTGTTACTATTGGGGTGGTACTAGTGTCCTCCACTGTGAAAACTGAGGCAAAATATTGATTAAGTGTCTCTGCCATTTCTGTGTTCCCCATTATTAATGCCCCAGTCTTGTCCTCCAAGGGACCAACATTAATTTTAGCTACTCTCTTTCATTTTATATACTTGTAGAAGCTTTTGCTATGAGTTTACATTTTGCACTAATTTTCTTTCATAATTTACCATTGCTCTTTTTATTATTTTTTTAGTAACCCTTTGTTGATCTTTAAAAGTTTCCCAATCTTCCAGCCTGCCACTGACCTTTGCAATTTGGTATGCCTTAGTTTTTGCCTTTAAGTTATCTTTAACTTCCTTGCTTAGCCATGGATGCTTTTTCCTCCTCTTACCATCTTTCTTCCTCTTTGGGATATATTTTACTTGGGAGGAAATGAATATCTCCTTAAATATCTGCCACTGTTCATCAACTGTCCTACTTTGTAGTCTTCCTGCCCAGTCACTGGGGCCAAATCTGCCCTTATACCTATGTAGTTACCTTTGTTTAACTCCAGAACACTAGTGTGGGACTCAAGTTTCTCGCTCTCAAACTGAACTTGAAATTCTATCATGCTATGGTCACTCTTCCCTGAGAGAGTGAATGGTGATGTCCCTTGCACTGGCAGTGAGTGATGGCTCTGTGGATGTGTGATGGGTTTGTGAGTGTGTGAGTTGAGAGTGATGAGAAGAGTGACTTACCCTGGCGGAACAGAGGAGATCATTCATCCTGTTATGGCACTGGGTGGCTGTCCTCCTTTGCAGGGCATTAGCACTGACCACCACTGCCACTGCCTCCCAAGCCAGATTAGTGAGGTTTCTGCCATCCTGCAGCTAGAGCAGGTGTAGAGGACATCATGATGAGCCTCCACTACATCCAAAAAGGTGCTCAAGGGACATGTTATTGATCCTGGGGGCTGCAGTCTTTTTGCCTTTCAGGGCCATGTCTTCTTTGCAGCCATTGTGGGCTGGAAGCACTGAGGTGTGTGCATGTGGCTGGACTTTAAATATGGCACATGGCGAGGTGATGGCCTGACAGGTAAATGAGAGCCACCCGTCATGGAAACAGTGTGTTTCTTGGGAATGCATAATTAATGTGGTGGGTATGGGACTATACAGCATGAAAAGCCGCCATTGTGGCCAAATGGCCTCCTTCCATTTAATAAGTGTCATGAACACTTCAATCACAGAAAATAGACTAAGGACATTTTGGAAGAATTTGTGTTTTAAAAAACACTGTCCCTTAAAAGTTTAATGCAGGACTCTGACTGCTATTCCTGGAAAAAGTATCTTTTACCAAGAAATTGTAATTAAGCAGCTATAAAAACCTGCAAACCTTTTGATCCTGGTGAACTGTGGACAAAGCAGATCATATGGCTCTGGAGAAAAGCGATGCCTGGAACTGTGTTTTTAAAAATTGGGTTTTGGTTTTGTTTTGAGAAGAGAAGGACAAACTGCTTGAGAAGGAAGACAGCAGCTTTTTTGCAGTCCTGAGCCAGTCCACAGCCTGAAGTGAATATAAGCTGCTCCTAAGTTGCCACGTGCTGGGTTAGAGTACCTGTGAGTGTTCCTTGAGCTTGCCTGAAAAGCAGTACCAGAGTCATTGATGGTTTTGCGGAAGGTAAATATTTGGCCATTCTTGCAGGTGAATTGAGCATTTAAACCAGTGTTGCAACCTGTGGAGTAGTGGGGCTAGATCAACTGCGCACTCCTCCCATCCCGGTCATCACATGAGGTGCAATGGTGCTATCATTGGCACTTCCTTCACAATGCAGAAGAGTTTATAAAACTTAAGATCTATTAAGATCTAGGTGCAGGTTAAAAGGCATTATTCAACATGTCTCATTAGAAAAGAGGCAAGATACCAACTCAGTGTTGGTCAGACTGTTAGAACCTGTACAGACATATATTCTTTTCCATGGGCAATCCAAATGGTTAGGAAAGTTCCTCTGATGGGAGTCATTTAATTCCATGCTATTTATCTCCAGTGTTTGCTCTACTGCAATGACCCAGGGTAGCAGGTCAAAACTGTGCAAGCTGCCAAACAAACATAATCTTTAGACCCGGTGGCAGAGGTGCCTACCCTCGACTGATTGTTGTTTGCTGTTACGTCAGATGTTGTCCAAGGACCGATTTTAACCTAACTTGCCAGATGGGTTTAGTGCAATGCTGGTTTCACACGCCACCCCCACTTTACTTCCCACTGAAGTCACCAGCGAGCTATATTGGCCAGAATGTAAAAGCAGCATTCCACCCATGTTAAAATTACCCCCTCGATCTGAATAAAGCCAATGTTCCCTCTGAGGTGCGTGTGTGTGCAAATGCTCATCATCCTGCAGCACAGGCTGCTCACATGCTGTCCTGTGTGGTGTCAGTACTACAGCCCAAGTGTCTTAGCCCTCTGGCATCTCACACAAATACCATTCCTATGTGTGAGCTGGTCACCTATTTGACCATGAAAAGCATCATGGCTGCCCTTAACCCTCTCAGCCAATATGCTGCTGGAGTGAAAAGTGAGCAGGAGTGAGAACACTTTTTGATTCATCGCCTCTCAAGCTCAGCAACACTATACTGCCCCCAATTATACCCAAGCCAAAATTAACTTACAGACCTCCTCATGGACATTCTGATTTCTATGGGCAGATTTTTCTGTTCCAGAGACTAAGTCCGCTGATGGAAGCAAAAGTTACAGTGATCTCCGCTGGAGAATGGGTCAACTGAACACGTGAAATCTTGCACTGGTTGGCTGGAACACGTTGAATCTGGTGGCAGGGTGGGCAGGGAGTGGCCACCTCATAGGCTTCAACATCCAGGTGCCATATTTGAATGGCACCTGGACAGCTATTCACTCTTCCATTCTGCTCCTTGACTTACCCCCCAAATCCTGGCTTGGTCTCACCCCTCCCCTGTGCCTAGCCTTGGTGCAGCAAGTGTGAAAGGTGGCTGATATCTCTCAGTGACAGTGCAAAAGGAAGGCAAAAGCAGCATCGACTAACCTGAAAGTCCAGGAAGAAGTTTACCTCGCCAGGCGCATGCCAGTTATGTACAGTCATGAAACAGAACATTCTAAATTCCCGCTGGCGGGGCGCTAGATTTGGAGGGGAGACAAGATTCCGGTGTGTTGTGCTTTTAATGAGCATTCATGAGATGCAAATATGGTTCCCGACATAGATCAGTGGGACACTCAACCCACTTTTAACCCACCATGAAAGTCAAGAGGACAAGATTCCAAACTAATTTCCCAATGACGGGAAACTGATTTTTGGTCTCCCTCCAAATCTTGCTTCCTCTGCCCACTTCCATTCCTGCTGCTGGTGGGAATGGAATGTTCCGCCCTATGTCTTCCCTCATTAACTACCTGGAGAAACCCGGGAGTGAGCCCATAATAAAGGAACTACCAAACAAACTCTAAAGTGATTGATCATAGTACCTTCACTGTCTCTTCAGGATGGCTGCCTGTTCCTCCGAGGTTCAGTTGCTTGGAGAGTGACTGCTGTTGCAGTTGATGCCTTGAAGAATTGGATATTTCCTTTTCCTAAATGATATCTCCCTGAAGGAAAGGCCAACAATGTTTGAATTTAATTGCACTGACAATGCAGAAAGGGAGCATTCAAAAACCGTCAAGTCTGTGTCAACATATCCAGTTTTATGCTGGATGGTACAGGTGGAATAGGGTCAAGTTTCAAAGGTGCTGATACTTTTCTCTGAGTTGACTACTGTCCAATTATTTGTTAAAATCAATTGCCATGCATAAAACAGCGAGACTACAGGAGGGAGAAATCATTACAGTAATTAGCGGTATTCATATTTTTCCTCAGTATTATAATGTTCGATTTGTTAAAACATTTATTAAAACATTACCATTAAAGATTATCATGAAATGATAAATGATTATTGTTTTCTTAACCATGTTTGCTTAAACACTGTTTGTCAATTATTAGCCATATGCATTTTAGCCAGGAATGTCACCACTAAAATTGCAAGCTCTTGAACAGTCCTGTGATAGGCTGATTCAACACACACACATATAATCACCCCTCTTTCCTTCACATTAATTACACAAAGATTTCTGCCTTGCACAAGGGCTGTAAATACTGAACAAAAAGAAAGAGCTTGCATTCATGTTGTTTCATGTCACTGTGACAGCTTGAAGCCAACAAATTATTTTCGAGTGGACAGAAATAAAATGATAAAAGCTAGCCAATAGGAAGAGTTCATTAAGAGGAGAACTTGCCAATGTGGTACTTGCTACCACATGGGGTGATTGAAGTGAAAAGCATAGATACATTTGAGGGGAGAGAACTTGAAAGTGAGGGAACTGAAGAATAGTCTGATAGGATTTGAGGAAATAGAGTCCTATTTCCCTAGGAACACCAGCATGGACTGGTTGGGCCAAATGGCCTCTTTCAATGCTTTTAATTCAATGTATCTTACTGGGTTTCTTTGAGGCTGTGACAGAGGGGCTTCATAGGGTTAATGCGATTGATGTGGTGGAGATGTTCACTGGTGAATGGTTTGCATCATTTGATTGTAACATTTGTGATGACTCAGATACTGAAACAGTCCATGCCCATATGCAGCAAGATGTGGACAACATTCAGGCTTTGGCTGTTGACTGGCAAGTAAGATTCGTGCCACACAAGCGCAAGGCCATGACCATCTCCAACAAGAGAGAATCGAACCATCTCCTCTTGACATTCATTGGCTTTGACGTCATGGAATCGTCCAGTATCAACAACCTGGGTGTCACCATTGACCAGAAAATGAACTAGACCAGTCATATAATACTATGGCCACAAGAGCAGGTCAGAGACTGGGAATTCTGCGGAGAGTAACTCACCTCCTGACTCCCCAAAGTCTGTCCACCATCTACAAGGCTCAGGTCAGGAGTGTGATGGAATGCTGTCCATTTGCCTGGATGAGTGCAGCTCCAACAACACTCAAGAAGCTCAACACCATTCAGGACAAAGCAGCGCTTCTTTAGCACCTCATCCATCACCATAAACATTTACTACCTCCACCACCGATGCACAGTGGCAGCACTGAGTACTATCTACAAGATGCCCTGCAGTAGCTCCCCAAGGTTCCTTCGACAGCACCTTCCAAATCCACAAACTCTACCACCTAAAAGGTCAAGGGTAACAGATGCATGGGAACAGCACAACCTGCAAGTTTCCCTCCAAGTCATATACTATTGTGACATGAAGTTATATCACTACTGCTTCATTGTTGTTGGGTCAAAATTCTGAAACTCCCTTCCTAACAGCACTGTGGGTATACCTACACCATGTGGACTGTGGTGGCTGTTCAAGAAGGTGGCTCACCACCAACTTCTCAAGGGAAATTAGGGATGGACAATAAATGTTGGCCTTGCCAGCTATGCCTACATCCCATAAAAAGGACCTTAGATTTCAGTAAGACCTCAGATGCAGTTCCACTTGCAATTTGCTATTTTGCAATGGATGCATAATTGGTTGACCAATAGAATGCCGCCAGCATGTGGTGGTACAAAGATTGTCATCATCCTGGGACATTGCGTTCCACAAGGGTCTGTTTTGGGACCTCTTTTGTTGAATAGTTTTATTTGATTCCCATGTGTCACAAACACAGTGACTTCCCTTGGGGCATTGCAGCTGGTTGTAGGCAGCCTTGAGCAGCTCTGGTTCCTGAGGACCTGGCTGTACATTGCTGCTTATCTGTATATCCTGGGGCTGTTGAGCTCAGCTGGTGTGTAGCACACTTGCCAGTGAATCATAAGGTTCTGGGTTCAAGCCCCATTCCAGAGCTTGAGTGCAGAAATCAAGGCTGGCACTCCACTGCAGTACTGATGGAGAATTGCACTGCTGGAGGTGCTTTTTTTTGGATGAAATGTTAAGCAAAGGCCCTATTTGATTGTTCAGGTCAAAGTAAAAGATCCAACGGCAATATTTCGAAGAATAGCAGGGGAGTTCTCTGCAGTGTCTGGCCAATAAGTGTCACTCAATCAACACCACAAAAAACAGATTATTGTTTGAGGGAGTTTGCTTAGTGCAAATTAGCTGCCACGTTTCCTAAGTAACGACAGTGAGGACACTTCAAAAAGTACAATTGGCTGTAAAGTGCTTTGAGACATCCAATTTTCAAGAAAAGCACCGTATAAATGCAAGTCTTTCTTTTTTTCTCTTAACACTGAGAGTGGCTGGCAGGGGTCAGGAAACTTGTCATCTTATGAGAGGGCAACAAGTTCCTCTCGCTTGGAGACTGGGCCTCAATTGTCCTATTGTTCTGTATGAGAACAGGAATGCAGGAGTGACATGGAGTTTACACATGAGTTTCCCGTCAACAGTGGCTCCCAAAGCCAAGAGAGCAGCTTCCTTGGTGGCTCTGAGAGCTGTCAGGAACGGCTCCAGGACAGAAACTACTGTCATGTTGATGAAGCTTGTCCATCCTGAAAAGAATAGTCTACATGCTCTGTGTGAAACCGTGGCACAAGTTGGAACTGAACACCTCTGGGTTCTGTAACATTATGCATAGACTCACTTCCAGGCTGCACAGGGCACTTTCAGATAGATACCCTCAAAGTCATGTTATGGCGAGGAGGGGAGTGGTTTAATTTAAACAGCACTGCTTTCTCCGCTCACCACCCGTCCATAAACAGAAAGGTGTTTTTGATTTTCTTCCCTCTTTATTGGCGGTGGTATATTTCCCAGCCTCTCAGTTTTGGCGTGATTCAATTTTCTATTAGTATCCCCACAGTGCACACAAGATAGGAAGAACTCAAAAGGTTAAGTTATTTGCACAGACTCAAACTGCCTCCTTTGCATTCACACAGTAAAAGAGGGATAGAAAAAAGAAAGGTTTACAGTGCAGAGACCACAGAGAAAAGAAGTATGTTTCACATGGGTTCCAGAGTCCAGAATCAAAGTCTGATGAGGTATTTCTTCACAGAGGTTGGCAGGTTGAAATACGATGCTGTATAATTCACTTTTCCAATGATATTGACTTCACTTTATGAGATAGACTGAATCAGTCTTGTAGGTAATGGTGCAGAATTTCTAGTAGAAGCTGTGTATATGGGGTGAGATGTCCAATCTAGGCCAGAACTCCTTATCTGTGATGTTGTTATTCAGATGATAAAATGGCAGATTGAGACTTTGCAGCTCAGCAAAGCAATATTACTGACTCCAATAGCCAGAGGTCCATGTTACATGACTTGCACCTCTTCACACTGTATTCGACAAGCGATGTTTAGCTGGTATCCAGGGAGTAGACTGCACCACAGCTGGTAATCGGAGTGTAGACTGCAGGACAGCTGATAATCGGAGCGTTGACTGCAGCACAGCTGGTAAGTGGCGCGTCGACTGCAGCACAGCTGGTAAGTGGCGCATCGACTGCAGCAAAGCTGGTAAGTGGCGCGTCGACTGCAGCACAGCTGGTAAGTGGCGTGTCGACGGCAGCACAGCTGGTAAGTGGCACGTCGACTGTAGCACAGCTGGTAATCGGCGCGTCGACTGCAGCACTGCTGGCAAGCGGCGCGCTGACTGCAGCACTGCTGGCAATCGGAGTGTCGACTGCAGCACTGCTGGCAATCGGAGTGTCGACTGCAGCACTGCTGGCAATCGGAGTGTCGACTGCAGCACTGCTGGCAATCGGAGCGTAGACTGCAGCACAGCTGATAATCGGAGTGTAGACTGCAGCATATCTGGTAATGTGAGTGTAGACTTCAGCAAAGCTGGCAATCAGAGTGTAGACTGCAGCACACCTGGTAATCAGAGTGTAGACTGCAGCACACATGGTAATCGGAGTGCAGACTGAAGCAAACCTGGTATTCGGAGTGTAGACTGCAGCACACCTGGTAATCGGAGTGTAGACTGCAGCTCAGCTGCTAATCGGAGTGTAGACTGCAGCAGAGCTGCAAATCGGTATGTAGACTGCAGCAGAGCTGGTAAATGGAGTGTAGACTGCAGCAGAGAAGGAAATCAGAGTGAAGACTGCAGCACAGCTGGTATTAGGTGTGTAGACTGCAGCACAACTGGTAATAGGAGGGTAGACTGCAGCACAGCTGGTAATCGGAGTGTAGACTAAAGCACACCTGGTATTCGGAGAGTAGACTGCAGGACACCTGGTAATCGGAGTGTAGACTGCAGCACACCTGGTAATCGGAGTGTAGACTGCAGCACAGCTGGTAATCGGAGTGTAGACTGCAGCACAGCTGGTAATCGGAGTGTAGACTGCAGCAGAGCTGGTAATCGGAGTGTAGACTGCAGCACACCTGGTAATCGGAGTGTAGACTGCAGCACAGCTGGTAATCGGAGCGTAGACTGCAGCACAGCTGATAATCGGAGTGTAGACTGCAGCATATCTGGTAATGTGAGTGTAGACTTCAGCAAAGCTGGTAATCAGAGTGTAGACTGCAGCACAGCTGGTAATCGGAGTGTAGACTGCAGCACACATGGTAATCGGAGTGTAGACTGAAGCAAACCTGGTAATCGGAGTGTAGACTGCAGCACACCTGGTAATCGGAGTGCAGACTGCAGCTCAGCTGCTAATCGGAGTGTAGACTGCAGCAGAGCTGCAAATCGGTATTTAGACTGCAGCAGAGCTGGTAAACGGAGTGTAGACTGCAGCAGAGAAGGAAATCGGAGTGAAGACTGCAGCACAGCTGGTATTAGGTGTGTAGACTGCAGCACAACTGGTAATCGGAGTGTAGACTGCAGCACAGCTGGTAATCGGAGTGTAGATGGCAGCACAGCTGGTTATCGGAGTGTAGACTGCAGTACACCTGGTGATCGGAGTGTAGACTGCCGCACACTTGGTATTCGGAGTGTAGACGGCAGCACACCAAGGAATCGGAGTGTAGACTGCAACACACCTGATAATCGGAGTGTAGGCTTCAGCACACCTGGTAATCGGAGGGTAGACTGCAGCACAGCTGGTAATCGGAGTGTAGACTGCAGCACAGCTGGTAATCGGAGTGTAGACTGCAGCTCAGCTGCTAATCGGAGAGCAGACTGCAGCAGAGCTGGAAATCGGTACGTAGACTGCAGCAGAGCTGGTAATCGGAGTGTAGACTGCAGCAGAGATGGAAATCGGAGAGAAGACTGCAGCACAGCTGGTAATCGGAGGGTAGACTGCAGCACAGCTGGTATTTGGAGTGTAGACTGCAGCACAGCTGGTAATCGGTGTGCAGACTGCAGCACAGCTGGTAATCGGAGTGTAGATGGCAGCACAGCTGGTAATCGGAGTGTAGACTGCAGTACACCTGGTAATCGGAGTGTAGACTGCAGCACACCTGGTATTCGGAGTGTAGACTGCAGCACACAAGGTAATCGGAGTGTAGACTGCAGCACAGCTGGTAATCAGAGTGTAGATGGCAGCACACCTGGTAATCGGAGTGTAGACTGCAGCACAGCTGGTAATCGGAGTGTAGACTGCAGCACATCTGGTAATCTGAGTGTAGACCGCAGCAAAGCTGGATATCGGAATGTAGACCGCAGCACAGCTGTATATCGGAGTATAGACCGCAGCACAGCTGGTAATCGGAGTGTGGACCGCAGCACAGCTGGATATCGGAGTGTAGACCGCAGTACAGACGGCAATCGGAGTGTAGACTGCAGCACAGCTGTTAATCGGAGTGTAGACCCCAGCAGAGCCGGTAATCGGAGTGTAGACTCCAGAAAAGCCGGTAATCGTTGTGCAGACTGCAGCAAAGCCGGTAATCGGTGTGTAGACTGCAGCACCAGCAGTAATCGGAGTGTAATCTGCTGCACCGCTGGAAATCGGAGTGTAGAATGCAGCACAGCTGGTAATCAGATTGTAGACTGCAGCACAGCTGGTAATCAGAGTGTAGACTGCAGCACAGCTGGTAATCGGAGTGTAGACTGCAGCACACCTGGTAATCGGAGTGTAGACTAAAGCACACCTGGTATTCGGAGAGTAGACTGCAGCACACCTGGTAATCGGAGTGCAGACTGCAGCACACCTGGTAATCGGAGTGTAGACTGCAGCACAGCTGGAAAACGGAGTGTAGACTGCAGCAGAGAAGGAAATCGGAGTGAAGACTGCAGCACAGCGGGTATTAGGTGTGTAGACTGCAGCACAACTGGTAATCGGAGGGTAGACTGCAGCACAGCTGGTAATCGGAGTGTAGACTAAAGCACACCTGGTATTCGGAGAGTAGACTGCAGGACACCTGGTAATCGGAGTGTAGACTGCAGCACAGCTGGTAATCGGAGTGTAGACTGCAGCACAGCTGGTAATCAGAGTGTAGACTGCAGCACAGCTGGTAATCGGAGTGTAGACTGCAGCACACCTGGTAATCGGAGTGTAGACTGCAGCACACCTGGTAATCGGAGTGTAGACTGCAGCACAGCTGGTAATCGGAGCGTAGACTGCAGCACAGCTGATAATCGGAGTGTAGACTGCAGCATATCTGGTAATGTGAGTGTAGACTTCAGCAAAGCTGGTAATCAGAGTGTAGACTGCAGCACAGCTGGTAATCGGAGTGTAGACTGCAGCACACCTGGTAATCGGAGTGTAGACTGCAGCACACTTGGTATTCGGAGTGTAGACTGCAGCACACCAAGGAATCGGAGTGTAGACTGCAACACACCTGATAATCGGAGTGTAGGCTTCAGCACACCTGGTAATCGGAGGGTAGACTGCAGCACAGCTGGTAATCGGAGTGTAGACTGCAGCACACCTGGTAATCGGAGTGCAGACTGCAGCTCAGCTGCTAATCGGAGAGCAGACTGCAGCAGAGATGGAAATCGGAGTGTAGACTGCAGCAGAGATGGAAATCGGAGAGAAGACTGCAGCACAGCTGGTAATCGGAGGGTAGACTGCAGCACAGCTGGTATTTGGAGTGTAGACTGCAGCACAGCTGGTAATCGGAGTGTAGATGGCAGCACAGCTGGTAATCGGAGTGTAGACTGCAGCACAGCTGGTAATCGGAGTGTAGACTGCAGCACACCTGGTAATTGGACAGTAGACTGCAGCAAACCTGGTAATCGGAGTGTAAACTGCAGGAGACATGGTAATCGGAGTGTAGACTGCAGCACATCTGGTAATCTGAGTGTAGACCGCAGAAAAGCTGGATATCGGAATGTAGACCGCAGCACAGCTGTATATCGATGTATAGACCGCAGCACAGCTGGTAATCGGAGTGTGGACCGCAGCACAGCTGGATATCGGAGAGTAGACCGCAGTACAGACGGCAATCGGAGTGTAGACTGCAGCACAGCTGTTAATCGGAGTGTAGACCACAGCACAGCCGGTAATCGGAGCGTAGACTCCAGAAAAGCCGGTAATCGTTGTGCAGACTGCAGCACAGCCGGTAATCGGTGTGTAGACCGCAGCACCACCAGTAATCGGAGTGTAAACTGCTGCACCGCTGGAAATCGGAGTGTAGAATGCAGCACAGCTGGTAATCGGATTGTAGACTGCAGCACAGCTGGTAACCAGAGTGTAGACTGCAGCACAGCTGGTAATCAGATTGTAGACTGCAGCACAGCTGGTAATCGGAGTGTAGACTAAAGCACACCTGGTATTCGGAGAGTAGACTGCAGCACACCTGGTAATCGGAGCGTAGACTGCAGCACGCCTGGTGATCGGAGTGTAGACTGCAGTACGCCTGGTGATCGGAGTGTAGACTGCCGCACACTTGGTATTCGGAGTGTAGACTGCAGCACACCAAGGAATCGGAGTGTAGACTGCAACACACCTGATAATCGGAGTGTAGGCTTCAGCACACCTGGTAATCGGAGGGTAGACTGCAGCACAGCTGGTAATCGGTGTGTAGACTGCAGCACAGCTGGTAATCGGAGTGTAGACTGCAGCACACCTGGTAATCGGACAGTAGACAGCAGCACACCTGGTAATCGGAGTGGAGACTGCAGCAGACCTGGTAATCGGAGTGTAGACTGCAGCACATCTGGTAGTCTGAGTGTAGACCGCAGCAAAGCTGGATATCGGAATGTAGACCGCAGCACAGCTGTATATCGGAGTGTAGACCGCAGCACAGCTGGTAATCGGAGTGTGGACCGCAGCACAGCTGGATATCGGCGTGTAGACCGCAGTACAGATGACAATCGGAGTTTAGACCGAAGCACAGCTGTTAATCGGAGTGTAGACCCCAGCACAGCTGGTATTCGGCGTGTAGACTCCAGAAAAGCCGGTAATCGGTGTTTAGAATCCAGCACAGCCGGAAATCGGAGTGTAGACTGCAGCACAGCCGGTAATCGGTGTGTAGACTGCAGCATCGCTAGTAATCGGAGTGTAGACTGCAGCACAGCTGGCAATCGGAGTGTAGAATGCAGCACAGCTGGTAATCGGATTGTAGACTGCAGCACAGCTGGTAACCAGAGTGTAGACTGCAGCACAGCTGGTAATCGGAGTGTAGACTGCAGCACACCTGGTAATCGGAGTGTAGACGGCAGCACAGCTGGTAATCGGACTGTAGACCACAGCACACCTGGTAATCGTAGTGTAGACTGCAGCACAGCTGGTAATCGGATTGTAGACTGCAGCACAGCTGGTAATCGGAGAGTAGACTGCAGTACAAATGGTAATCGGAGTGTAGGCTGCAGCTCAGTTGGCAATCAGAGTGTAGACTGCAGCAGAGAAGGAAATCGGAGTGAAGACTGCAGCACAGCTGGTATTAGGTGTGTAGACTGCAGCACAACTGGTAATCGGAGGGTAGACTGCAGCACAGCTGGTAATCGGAGTGTAGACTAAAGCACACCTGGTATTCGGAGAGTAGACTGCAGGACACCTGGTAATCGGAGTGTAGACTGCAGCACAGCTGGTAATCGGAGTGTAGACTGCAGCACAGCTGGTAATCAGAGTGTAGACTGCAGCACAGCTGGTAATCGGAGTGTAGACTGCAGCACACCTGGTAATCGGAGTGTAGACTGCAGCACACCTGGTAATCGGAGTGTAGACTGCAGCACAGCTGGTAATCGGAGCGTAGACTGCAGCACAGCTGATAATCGGAGTGTAGACTGCAGCATATCTGGTAATGTGAGTGTAGACTTCAGCAAAGCTGGTAATCAGAGTGTAGACTGCAGCACACCTGGTAATCGGAGTGTAGACTGCAGCACACATGGTAATCGGAGTGTAGACTGAAGCAAACCTGGTAATCGGAGTGTAGACTGCAGCACACCTGGTAATCGGAGTGTAGACTGCAGCTCAGCTGCTAATCGGAGTGTAGACTGCAACAGAGCTGCAAATCGGTATGTAGACTGCAGCAGAGCAGGTAAACGGAGTGTAGACTGCAGCAGAGAAGGAAATCGGAGTGAAGACTGCAGCACAGCTGGTATTAGGTGTGTAGACTGCAGCACAACTGGTAATCGGAGTGTAGACTGCAGCACAGCTGGTAATCGGAGTGTAGATGGCAGCACAGCTGGTTATCGGAGTGTAGACTGCAGTACACCTGGTGATCGGAGTGTAGACTGCCGCACACTTGGTATTCGGAGTGTAGACTGCAGCACACCAAGGAATCGGAGTGTAGACTGCAACACACCTGATAATCGGAGTGTAGGCTTCAGCACACCTGGTAATCGGAGGGTAGTCTGCAGCACAGCTGGTAATGGGAGTGTAGACTGCAGCACACCTGGTAATCGGAGTGCAGACTGCAGCTCAGCTGCTAATCGGAGAGCAGACTGCAGCAGAGATGGAAATCGGAGTGCAGACTGCAGCAGAGATGGAAATCGGAGAGAAGACTGCAGCACAGCTGGTAATCGGAGAGTAGACTGCAGCACAGCTGGTATTTGGAGTGTAGACTGCAGCACAGCTGGTAATCTGAGTGTAGACCGCAGAAAAGCTGGATATCGGAATGTAGACCGCAGCACAGCTGTATATCGATGTATAGACCGCAGCACAGCTGGTAATCGGAGTGTGGACCGCAGCACAGCTGGATATCGGAGTGTAGACCGCAGTACAGACGGCAATCGGAGTGTAGACTGCAGCACAGCTGTTAATCGGAGTGTAGACCACAGCACAGCCGGTAATCGGAGCGTAGACTCCAGAAAAGCCGGTAATCGTTGTGCAGACTGCAGCACAGCCGGTAATCGGTGTGTAGACTGCAGCACCACCAGTAATCGGAGTGTAAACTGCTGCACCGCTGGAAATCGGAGTGTAGAATGCAGCACAGCTGGTAATCGGAGTGTGGACCGCAGCACAGCTGGATATCGGAGTGTAGACCGCAGTACAGATGACAATCGGAGTTTAGACCGAAGCACAGCTGTTAATCGGAGTGTAGACCCCAGCACAGCTGGTATTCGGCGTGTAGACTCCAGAAAAGCCGGTAATCGGTGTTTAGAATCCAGCACAGCCGGAAATCGGAGTGTAGACTGCAGCACAGCCGGTAATCGGTGTGTAGACTGCAGCATCGCTAGTAATCGGAGTGTAGACTGCAGCACAGCTGGCAATCGGAGTGTAGAATGCAGCACAGCTGGTAATCGGATTGTAGACTGCAGCACAGCTGGTAACCAGAGTGTAGACTGCAGCACAGCTGGTAATCGGAGTGTAGACTGCAGCACACTTGGTAATCGGAGTGTAGACGGCAGCACAGCTGGTAATCGGACTGTAGACCACAGCACACCTGGTAATCGTAGTGTAGACTGCAGCACAGCTGGTAATCGGATTGTAGACTGTAGCACAGCTGGTAATCGGAGAGTAGACTGCAGTACAAATGGTAATCGGAGTGTAGACTGCAGCTCAGTTGGCAATCAGAGTGTAGACTGCAGCAGAGCTGGAAATCAGATTGTAGACTGCAGCACACCTGGTAATCGGAGTGTAGACTGCAGCACAGCCGGTAATCGGAGTGTAGACTGCAGCACAGCTGGTAATCGGAGTGTAGACTGCAGCAGAGCTGGTAATCGGAGTGTAGACTGCAGCAGAGCTGGTAATCGGAGTGTAGACTGCAGCAGAGATGGAAATCGGAATGTAGACTGCAGCACAGCTGGTATGCGGAGTGTAGACTGCAGCACAGCTGGTAATAGGAGTGTAGACTGCAGCACAGCTGGTAATCAGAGTGTAGCTGGCAGCACAGCTGTTAATCGGAGTGTAGACTGCAGCACAGCTGGTAATCGGAGTGTAGACTGCAGCCCAACTGGAATTCGTAGTGTAGACTGAAGCACCGCCGGTAATTGGAGTGTAGACTGCGGCATAGCTGGTAATCGGAGTGTAGACTGCAGCACACCTGGTAATCGGAGTGTAGATTGCAGCAAACCAGGTAATCGGAGTGTAGACCACAGCACACTTGGTAATCGGAGTGTAGACTGCAGCACACCTGGTAATCGGAGTGTAGACTGCAGCACAGCTGTTAATTGGACTGTAGACTGCGGCACACCTGGTAATCATAGTGTAGACTGCAGCACAGCTGGTAATCGGAGTGTAGAATCCAGCACAGTTGGTAATCAGAGTGTAGACTGCAGCACACCTGGTAATCGGAGTGTAGACTGCAGCACACCTGGTAAACGGAGTGCAGACTGCAGCACACCTGGTAATCGGAGTGTAGACTGCAGCACACCTGGTTATCGGAGAGTAGACTGCAGTACAGCTGGTAATCGGAGTGTAGACTGCAGCACACCTGGTAATCGGAGTGTAGACTGCAGCACATCTGGTAATCTGAGCGTAGAAAGCAGCAAAACTGGATATTGGAATGTAGAACGCAGCACAGCTGGATATAGGAGTGTAGACCGCAGCACAGCTGGCAATCGGATAAAGACCGCAGCACAGCTGTTAATCGGAGTGTAGACCGCAGCACAGCTGGATATCGGAATGTAGACCGCAGCACAGACGAGAATCGGAGAGTAGACCGCAGCACAGCTGTTAATCGGAGTGGAGACTCCAGCACAGCCGGTAATCGGAGTGTAGACTCCAGCACAGCCGGTAATCGGAATGTAGACTCCAGCACAGCCAGGAATCGGAGTGTAGACTGCAGCACAGCCGGTAATCGGTGTGTAGACTGCAGCAAAGCCAGTAATCGGAGTGTAGACTGCACCGCCGCCAGAAATGGGAGTGTAGACTGCAGCACACCTGGCAATTGGAGTGTAGACAACAGCACAGCTGGTAATCGGAGTGTAGACTGCAGCACAGCTGATAATCGGAGTGTAGACTGCAGCACAGCTGGCAATCGGAGTGTAGACTGCAGCACAGCTGGTAATCAGAGGGTAGACTGCAGCACAGCTGGTAATCAGAGTGTAGACTGCAGCACAGATGGTAATCAGAGTGCAGACTGCAGCACACCTGGTAATTGGAGTGTGGAATGCAACACAGCTGGTAATCGGCGTGTAGACTGCAGCACAGCTGGTAATCGGAGTGTAGACTGCAGCACAGCTGGTAATCGGCGTGTAGACTGCAGCACACTTGGTAATGGGAGTGTAAACTGCAGCACAGTTGGTAATCGGAAAGTAGACTGCAGCAGAGATGGAAATCGGATTGTAGCCTGCAGCACACCTGGTAATCGGAGTGTAGACTGCAGCACAGCTGGTTATCGGAGTGTAGACTGCAGCACAGCTGGTAATCGGAGTGTAGACTGCAGCACAGCTGGTAATCGGAGTGTAGACTGCAGCACAGCTGGTAATCGGAGTGTAGACTGAAGCACAGCTGGTAATCGGAGTGTAGAATGCAGCACAGCTGGTAATCGGAGTGTAGATTGCAACACAGCTGGTAATCGGAGTGTAGACTGCAGCACAGCTGATAATCAGTGTGTAGACTGCAGCAGAGCTGGAAATCGGAGTGTCGACTGCAGCAGAGCTGGTAATCGGAGTGTAGACTGCAGCAGAGATGGAAATCGGAGTGTAGACTGCAGCACAGCTGGTAATCAGAGTGTAGACTGCAGCACAGCTGGTAATAGGAGTGTAGACTGCAGCATAGCTGCTAATCAGAGTGTAGACTGCAGCACAGCTGGGAATCGGAGTGTAGATGGCAGCACAGCTGGTAATCGGAGTGTAGACAGCAGCACAGCTGGTAATCGGAGTGTAGACTGCACACACCTGGTAATCGGAGTGTAGACTGCAGCACAGCCGGTAATCGCAGTGCAGACTGCAGCACACCTGGTAATCGGAGTGTAGACTGCAGCACAGCTGGTAATCAGAACGTAGACTGCAGCAGAGCTGGAAATTGGAGTGCAGACTGCAGCACACCTGGTAATCGGAGTGTAGACTGCAGAACAGCAGGAAATTGGAGAGTAGACTGCAGCACAGCTGGTAATCGGAGTGTAGGCTTCAGCACACCTGGTAATCGGAGTTTAGACTGCAGCACACCTGGTAATCGGCGTGTAGACTGCAGCACACCTGGTAATCGGAGTGTAGACTGCAACACAGCTGGTAATCGGAGTGTAGACTGCAGCACACCTGGTAATCGGACAGTAGACTGCAGCACATCTGGTAATTTGAGTGTAGACCGCAGCAAAGCTGGATATCGGAATGTAGACCGCAGCACAGCTGGTAATCAGAGTTAAGACCGCAGCACAGCTGGTAATCGGAGTGTTGACCGCAGCACAGCTGGATATCAGAGTGTAGACCGCAGCACAGACGACAATCGGAGAGTAGACCGCAGCAGAACTGTTAATCGGAGTGTAGTCTCCAGCACAGCCGGTAATCGGAGTGTAGAAGCCAGCACAGCCGGAAATCGGAGTGTAGACTGCAGCACAGCCGACAATCGGTGTGTAGACTGCAGCACCGACAGTAATCGGAGTGTAGACTGCAACACCGATGGAAATGGGAGGGTAGACTGCAGCACAGCTGGTAATTGGAGTGTAGACTGCAGCACAGCTGGTAATGGGAGTGTAGACTGCAGCACAGCTGGTAATCGAAGTGTAGACTGCAGCACACCTGGTAATCGGAGACTAGACTGCAGCACAGCTGGTAATCGGAGAGTAGACGGCAGCACAGCTGGATAACGGAATGTAGACCGCAGCACAGCTGGTAATCGGAGTTAAGACCGCAGCACAGCTGGTAATCGGAGTGTAGACCGCAGCACAGCTGGATATCGGAGTGTAGACTGCAGCACAGACGACAATCGGAGTGTGGACAACAGAACTGCTGCTAATCGGAGTGTAGACTGCAGCACAACCGGCAATCGGTGTGTAGACTGCAGCACCGACAGTAATCGGAGTGTAGACTGCAACACCGATGGAAATCGGAGTGTAGACTGCAGCACAGCTGGTAATCGGAGTGTAGACTGCAGCACAGCTGGTAATCGGAGTGTAGACTGCAGCACACCTGGTAATCAGAGTGTAGATTGCAGCACAGCTGGTAATCGGAGTGTAGAATGCAGCAGAGCTGGTAATCGGAGTGTAGACTGCAGCACACCTGGTAATCGGAGTGTAGACTGCAGCACAGCTGGTAATCGGAGCGTAGACTGCAGCACAGCTGATAATCGGAGTGTAGACTGCAGCATATCTGGTAATCAGAGTGTAGACTGCAGCACACCTCGTAATCGGAGTGTAGACTGCAGCACACATGGTAATCGGAGTGTAGACTGAAGCAAACCTGGTAATCGGAGTGTAGACTGCAGCACACCTGGTAATCGGAGTGTAGACTGCAGCTCAGCTGCAATTCGGAGTGTAGACTGCAGCAGAGCTGCAAATCGGTATGTAGACTGCAGCAGAGCTGGTAAACGGAGTGTAGACTGCAGCAGAGAAGGAAATCGGAGTGAAGACTGCAGCACAGCTGGTATTAGGTGTATAGACTGCAGCACAGCTGGTAATCGGAGTGTAGACTGCAGCATAGCTGGTTATCGGAGTGTAGACTGCAGTACGCCTGGTGATCGGAGTGTAGACTGCAGTACGCCTGGTGATCGGAGTGTAGACTGCCGCACACTTGGTATTCGGAATGTAGACTGCAGCACACCAAGGAATCGGAGTGTAGACTGCAACACACCTGATAATCGGAGTGTAGGCTTCAGCACACCTGGTAATCGGAGGGTAGACTGCAGCACAGCTGGTAATCGGTGTGTAGACTGCAGCACAGCTGGTAATCGGAGTGTAGACTGCAGCACACCTGGTAATCGGACAGTAGACAGCAGCACACCTGGTAATCGGAGTGGAGACTGCAGCAGACCTGGTAATCGGAGTGTAGACTGCAGCACATCTGGTAGTCTGAGTGTAGACCGCAGCAAAGCTGGATATCGGAATGTAGACCGCAGCACAGCTGTATATCGGAGTATAGACTGCAGCACAGCTGGTAATCGGAGTGTGGACCGCAGCACAGCTGGATATCGGAGTGTAGACCGCAGTACAGATGACAATCGGAGTTTAGACCGAAGCACAGCTGTTAATCGGAGTGTAGATCCCAGCACAGCGGGTATTCGGCGTGTAGACTCCAGAAAAGCCGGTAATCGGTGTTTAGAATCCAGCACAGCCGGAAATCGGAGTGTAGACTGCAGCACAGCTGGCAATCGGAGTGTAGAATGCAGCACAGCTGGTAATCGGATTGTAGACTGCAGCACAGCTGGTAACCAGAGTGTAGACTGCAGCACAGCTGGTAATCGGAGTGTAGACTGCAGCACACTTGGTAATCGGAGTGTAGACGGCAGCACAGCTGGTAATCGGACTGTAGACCACAGCACACCTGGTAATCGTAGTGTAGACTGCAGCACAGCTGGTAATCGGATTGTAGACTGCAGCACAGCTGGTAATCGGAGAGTAGACTGCAGTACAAATTGTAATCGGAGTGTAGACTGCAGCTCAGTTGGCAATCAGAGTGTAGACTGCAGCAGAGCTGGAAATCAGATTGTAGACTGCAGCACACCTGGTAATCGGAGTGTAGACTGCAGCACAGCCGGTAATCGGAGTGTAGACTGCAGCACAGCTGGTAATCGGAGTGTAGACTGCAGCAGAGCTGGTAATCGGAGTGTAGACTGCAGCAGAGCTGGTAATCGGAGTGTAGACTGCAGCAGAGATGGAAATCGGAATGTAGACTGCAGCACAGCTGGTATGCGGAGTGTAGACTGCAGCACAGCTGGTAATAGGAGTGTAGACTGCAGCACAGCTGGTAATCAGAGTGCAGCTGGCAGCACAGCTGTTAATCGGAGTGTAGACTGCAGCACAGCTGGTAATCGGAGTGTAGACTGCAGCCCAACTGGAATTCGTAGTGTAGACTGAAGCACCGCCGGTAATTGGAGTGTAGACTGCGGCATAGCTGGTAATCGGAGTGGAGATTGCAGCACACCAGGTAATCGGAGTGTAGACCACAGCACACTTGGTAATCGGAGTGCAGACTGCAGCACACCTGGTAATCGGAGTGTAGACTGCAGCACAGCTGGTAATCGGACTGTAGACCACAGCACACCTGGTAATCGTAGTGTAGACTGCAGCACAGCTGGTAATCGGATTGTAGACTGTAGCACAGCTGGTAATCGGAGAGTAGACTGCAGTACAAATGGTAATCGGAGTGTAGACTGCAGCTCAGTTGGCAATCAGAGTGTAGACTGCAGCAGAGCTGGAAATCAGATTGTAGACTGCAGCACACCTGGTAATCGGAGTGTAGACTGCAGCACAGCCGGTAATCGGAGTGTAGACTGCAGCACAGCTGGTAATCGGAGTGTAGACTGCAGCAGAGCTGGTAATCGGAGTGTAGACTGCAGCAGAGCTGGTAATCGGAGTGTAGACTGCAGCAGAGAAGGAAATCGGAGTGAAGACTGCAGCACAGCTGGTATTAGGTGTATAGACTGCAGCACAACTGGTAATCGGAGTGTAGACTGCAGCATAGCTGGTTATCGGAGTGTAGACTGCAGTACGCCTGGTGATCGGAGTGTAGACTGCAGTACGCCTGGTGATCGGAGTGTAGACTGCCGCACACTTGGTATTCGGAATGTAGACTGCAGCACACCAAGGAATCGGAGTGTAGACTGCAACACACCTGATAATCGGAGTGTAGGCTTCAGCACACCTGGTAATCGGAGGGTAGACTGCAGCACAGCTGGTAATCGGTGTGTAGACTGCAGCACAGCTGGTAATCGGAGTGTAGACTGCAGCACACCTGGTAATCGGACAGTAGACAGCAGCACACCTGGTAATCGGAGTGGAGACTGCAGCAGACCTGGTAATCGGAGTGTAGACTGCAGCACATCTGGTAGTCTGAGTGTAGACCGCAGCAAAGCTGGATATCGGAATGTAGACCGCAGCACAGCTGTATATCGGAGTATAGACTGCAGCACAGCTGGTAATCGGAGTGTGGACCGCAGCACAGCTGGATATCGGAGTGTAGACCGCAGTACAGATGACAATCGGAGTTTAGACCGAAGCACAGCTGTTAATCGGAGTGTAGATCCCAGCACAGCGGGTATTCGGCGTGTAGACTCCAGAAAAGCCGGTAATCGGTGTTTAGAATCCAGCACAGCCGGAAATCGGAGTGTAGACTGCAGCACAGCTGGCAATCGGAGTGTAGAATGCAGCACAGCTGGTAATCGGATTGTAGACTGCAGCACAGCTGGTAACCAGAGTGTAGACTGCAGCACAGCTGGTAATCGGAGTGTAGACTGCAGCACACTTGGTAATCGGAGTGTAGACGGCAGCACAGCTGGTAATCGGACTGTAGACCACAGCACACCTGGTAATCGTAGTGTAGACTGCAGCACAGCTGGTAATCGGATTGTAGACTGCAGCACAGCTGGTAATCGGAGAGTAGACTGCAGTACAAATTGTAATCGGAGTGTAGACTGCAGCTCAGTTGGCAATCAGAGTGTAGACTGCAGCAGAGCTGGAAATCAGATTGTAGACTGCAGCACACCTGGTAATCGGAGTGTAGACTGCAGCACAGCCGGTAATCGGAGTGTAGACTGCAGCACAGCTGGTAATCGGAGTGTAGACTGCAGCAGAGCTGGTAATCGGAGTGTAGACTGCAGCAGAGCTGGTAATCGGAGTGTAGACTGCAGCAGAGATGGAAATCGGAATGTAGACTGCAGCACAGCTGGTATGCGGAGTGTAGACTGCAGCACAGCTGGTAATAGGAGTGTAGACTGCAGCACAGCTGGTAATCAGAGTGCAGCTGGCAGCACAGCTGTTAATCGGAGTGTAGACTGCAGCACAGCTGGTAATCGGAGTGTAGACTGCAGCCCAACTGGAATTCGTAGTGTAGACTGAAGCACCGCCGGTAATTGGAGTGTAGACTGCGGCATAGCTGGTAATCGGAGTGGAGATTGCAGCACACCAGGTAATCGGAGTGTAGACCACAGCACACTTGGTAATCGGAGTGCAGACTGCAGCACACCTGGTAATCGGAGTGTAGACTGCAGCACAGCTGGTAATCGGACTGTAGACCACAGCACACCTGGTAATCGTAGTGTAGACTGCAGCACAGCTGGTAATCGGATTGTAGACTGTAGCACAGCTGGTAATCGGAGAGTAGACTGCAGTACAAATGGTAATCGGAGTGTAGACTGCAGCTCAGTTGGCAATCAGAGTGTAGACTGCAGCAGAGCTGGAAATCAGATTGTAGACTGCAGCACACCTGGTAATCGGAGTGTAGACTGCAGCACAGCCGGTAATCGGAGTGTAGACTGCAGCACAGCTGGTAATCGGAGTGTAGACTGCAGCAGAGCTGGTAATCGGAGTGTAGACTGCAGCAGAGCTGGTAATCGGAGTGTAGACTGCAGCAGAGAAGGAAATCGGAGTGAAGACTGCAGCACAGCTGGTATTAGGTGTATAGACTGCAGCACAACTGGTAATCGGAGTGTAGACTGCAGCATAGCTGGTTATCGGAGTGTAGACTGCAGTACGCCTGGTGATCGGAGTGTAGACTGCAGTACGCCTGGTGATCGGAGTGTAGACTGCCGCACACTTGGTATTCGGAATGTAGACTGCAGCACACCAAGGAATCGGAGTGTAGACTGCAACACACCTGATAATCGGAGTGTAGGCTTCAGCACACCTGGTAATCGGAGGGTAGACTGCAGCACAGCTGGTAATCGGTGTGTAGACTGCAGCACAGCTGGTAATCGGAGTGTAGACTGCAGCACACCTGGTAATCGGACAGTAGACAGCAGCACACCTGGTAATCGGAGTGGAGACTGCAGCAGACCTGGTAATCGGAGTGTAGACTGCAGCACATCTGGTAGTCTGAGTGTAGACCGCAGCAAAGCTGGATATCGGAATGTAGACCGCAGCACAGCTGTATATCGGAGTATAGACTGCAGCACAGCTGGTAATCGGAGTGTGGACCGCAGCACAGCTGGATATCGGAGTGTAGACCGCAGTACAGATGACAATCGGAGTTTAGACCGAAGCACAGCTGTTAATCGGAGTGTAGATCCCAGCACAGCGGGTATTCGGCGTGTAGACTCCAGAAAAGCCGGTAATCGGTGTTTAGAATCCAGCACAGCCGGAAATCGGAGTGTAGACTGCAGCACAGCTGGCAATCGGAGTGTAGAATGCAGCACAGCTGGTAATCGGATTGTAGACTGCAGCACAGCTGGTAACCAGAGTGTAGACTGCAGCACAGCTGGTAATCGGAGTGTAGACTGCAGCACACTTGGTAATCGGAGTGTAGACGGCAGCACAGCTGGTAATCGGACTGTAGACCACAGCACACCTGGTAATCGTAGTGTAGACTGCAGCACAGCTGGTAATCGGATTGTAGACTGCAGCACAGCTGGTAATCGGAGAGTAGACTGCAGTACAAATTGTAATCGGAGTGTAGACTGCAGCTCAGTTGGCAATCAGAGTGTAGACTGCAGCAGAGCTGGAAATCAGATTGTAGACTGCAGCACACCTGGTAATCGGAGTGTAGACTGCAGCACAGCCGGTAATCGGAGTGTAGACTGCAGCACAGCTGGTAATCGGAGTGTAGACTGCAGCAGAGCTGGTAATCGGAGTGTAGACTGCAGCAGAGCTGGTAATCGGAGTGTAGACTGCAGCAGAGATGGAAATCGGAATGTAGACTGCAGCACAGCTGGTATGCGGAGTGTAGACTGCAGCACAGCTGGTAATAGGAGTGTAGACTGCAGCACAGCTGGTAATCAGAGTGCAGCTGGCAGCACAGCTGTTAATCGGAGTGTAGACTGCAGCACAGCTGGTAATCGGAGTGTAGACTGCAGCCCAACTGGAATTCGTAGTGTAGACTGAAGCACCGCCGGTAATTGGAGTGTAGACTGCGGCATAGCTGGTAATCGGAGTGGAGATTGCAGCACACCAGGTAATCGGAGTGTAGACCACAGCACACTTGGTAATCGGAGTGCAGACTGCAGCACACCTGGTAATCGGAGTGTAGACTGCAGCACAGCTGGTAATCGGACTGTAGACCACAGCACACCTGGTAATCGTAGTGTAGACTGCAGCACAGCTGGTAATCGGATTGTAGACTGTAGCACAGCTGGTAATCGGAGAGTAGACTGCAGAACAAATGGTAATCGGAGTGTAGACTGCAGCTCAGTTGGCAATCAGAGTGTAGACTGCAGCAGAGCTGGAAATCAGATTGTAGACTGCAGCACACCTGGTAATCGGAGTGTAGACTGCAGCACAGCCGGTAATCGGAGTGTAGACTGCAGCACAGCTGGTAATCGGAGTGTAGACTGCAGCAGAGCTGGTAATCGGAGTGTAGACTGCAGCAGAGCTGGTAATCGGAGTGTAGACTGCAGCAGAGATGGAAATCGGAATGTAGACTGCAGCACAGCTGGTATGCGGAGTGTAGACTGCAGCACAGCTGGTAATAGGAGTGTAGACTGCAGCACAGCTGGTAATCAGAGTGTAGCTGGCAGCACAGCTGTTAATCGGAGTGTAGACTGCAGCACAGCTGGTAATCGGAGTGTAGACTGCAGCCCAACTGGAATTCGTAGTGTAGACTGAAGCACCGCCGGTAATTGGAGTGTAGACTGCGGCATAGCTGGTAATCGGAGTGTAGACTGCAGCACACCTGGTAATCGGAGTGTAGATTGCAGCAAACCAGGTAATCGGAGTGTAGACAACAGCACACTTGGTAATCGGAGTGTAGACTGCAGCACACCTGGTAATCGGAGTGTAGACTGCAGCACAGCTGTTAATTGGACTGTAGACTGCGGCACACCTGGTAATCATAGTGTAGACTGCAGCACAGCTGGTAATCGGAGTGTAGAATCCAGCACAGTTGGTAATCAGAGTGTAGACTGCAGCACACCTGGTAATCGGAGTGTAGACTGCAGCACACCTGGTAAACGGAGTGCAGACTGCAGCACACCTGGTAATCGGAGTGTAGACTGCAGCACACCTGGTTATCGGAGAGTAGACTGCAGCACAGCTGGTAATCGGAGTGTAGACTGCAGCACACCTGGTAATCGGAGTGTAGACTGCAGCACATCTGGTAATCTGAGCGTAGAAAGCAGCAAAACTGGATATTGGAATGTAGAACGCAGCACAGCTGGATATAGGAGTGTAGACCGCAGCACAGCTGGCAATCGGATAAAGACCGCAGCACAGCTGTTAATCGGAGTGTAGACCGCAGCACAGCTGGATATCGGAATGTAGACCGCAGCACAGACGAGAATCGGAGAGTAGACCGCAGCACAGCTGTTAATCGGAGTGGAGACTCCAGCACAGCCGGTAATCGGAGTGTAGACTCCAGCACAGCCGGTAATCGGAATGTAGACTCCAGCACAGCCAGGAATCGGAGTGTAGACTGCAGCACAGCCGGTAATCGGTGTGTAGACTGCAGCAAAGCCAGTAATCGGAGTGTAGACTGCACCGCCGCCAGAAATGGGAGTGTAGACTGCAGCACACCTGGCAATTGGAGTGTAGACAACAGCACAGCTGGTAATCGGAGTGTAGACTGCAGCACAGCTGATAATCGGAGTGTAGACTGCAGCACAGCTGGCAATCGGAGTGTAGACTGCAGCACAGCTGGTAATCAGAGGGTAGACTGCAGCACAGCTGGTAATCAGAGTGTAGACTGCAGCACAGATGGTAATCAGAGTGCAGACTGCAGCACACCTGGTAATTGGAGTGTGGAATGCAACACAGCTGGTAATCGGCGTGTAGACTGCAGCACAGCTGGTAATCGGAGTGTAGACTGCAGCACAGCTGGTAATCGGCGTGTAGACTGCAGCACACTTGGTAATGGGAGTGTAAACTGCAGCACAGTTGGTAATCGGAAAGTAGACTGCAGCAGAGATGGAAATCGGATTGTAGCCTGCAGCACACCTGGTAATCGGAGTGTAGACTGCAGCACAGCTGGTTATCGGAGTGTAGACTGCAGCACAGCTGGTAATCGGAGTGTAGACTGCAGCACAGCTGGTAATCGGAGTGTAGACTGCAGCAGAGCTGGTAATCGGAGTGTAGACTGAAGCACAGCTGGTAATCGGAGTGTAGACTGCAGCACAGCTGGTAATCGGAATGTAGACTGCAGCACAGCTGGTAATTGGAGTGTAGACTGCAGCACAGCTGGTAATCGGAGTGTAGACTGCAGCAGAGCTGGAAATCGGAGTGTCGACTGCAGCAGAGCTGGTAATCGGAGTGTAGACTGCAGCAGAGATGGAAATCGGAGTGTAGACTGCAGCACAGCTGGTAATCAGAGTGTAGACTGCAGCACAGCTGGTAATAGGAGTGTAGACTGCAGCATAGCTGCTAATCAGAGTGTAGACTGCAGCACAGCTGGGAATCGGAGTGTAGATGGCAGCACAGCTGGTAATCGGAGTGTAGACAGCAGCACAGCTGGTAATCGGAGTGTAGACTGCACACACCTGGTAATCGGAGTGTAGACTGCAGCACAGCCGGTAATCGCAGTGCAGACTGCAGCACACCTGGTAATCGGAGTGTAGACTGCAGCACAGCTGGTAATCAGAACGTAGACTGCAGCAGAGCTGGAAATTGGAGTGCAGACTGCAGCACACCTGGTAATCGGAGTGTAGACTGCAGAACAGCAGGAAATTGGAGAGTAGACTGCAGCACAGCTGGTAATCGGAGTGTAGGCTTCAGCACACCTGGTAATCGGAGTTTAGACTGCAGCACACCTGGTAATCGGCGTGTAGACTGCAGCACACCTGGTAATCGGAGTGTAGACTGCAACACAGCTGGTAATCGGAGTGTAGACTGCAGCACACCTGGTAATCGGACAGTAGACTGCAGCACATCTGGTAATTTGAGTGTAGACCGCAGCAAAGCTGGATATCGGAATGTAGACCGCAGCACAGCTGGTAATCAGAGTTAAGACCGCAGCACAGCTGGTAATCGGAGTGTTGACCGCAGCACAGCTGGATATCAGAGTGTAGACCGCAGCACAGACGACAATCGGAGAGTAGACCGCAGCAGAACTGTTAATCGGAGTGTAGTCTCCAGCACAGCCGGTAATCGGAGTGTAGAAGCCAGCACAGCCGGAAATCGGAGTGTAGACTGCAGCACAGCCGACAATCGGTGTGTAGACTGCAGCACCGACAGTAATCGGAGTGTAGACTGCAACACCGATGGAAATGGGAGGGTAGACTGCAGCACAGCTGGTAATTGGAGTGTAGACTGCAGCACAGCTGGTAATGGGAGTGTAGACTGCAGCACAGCTGGTAATCGAAGTGTAGACTGCAGCACACCTGGTAATCGGAGACTAGACTGCAGCACAGCTGGTAATCGGAGAGTAGACGGCAGCACAGCTGGATAACGGAATGTAGACCGCAGCACAGCTGGTAATCGGAGTTAAGACCGCAGCACAGCTGGTAATCGGAGTGTAGACCGCAGCACAGCTGGATATCGGAGTGTAGACTGCAGCACAGACGACAATCGGAGTGTGGACAACAGAACTGCTGCTAATCGGAGTGTAGACTGCAGCACAACCGGCAATCGGTGTGTAGACTGCAGCACCGACAGTAATCGGAGTGTAGACTGCAACACCGATGGAAATCGGAGTGTAGACTGCAGCACAGCTGGTAATCGGAGTGTAGACTGCAGCACAGCTGGTAATCGGAGTGTAGACTGCAGCACACCTGGTAATCAGAGTGTAGATTGCAGCACAGCTGGTAATCGGAGTGTAGAATGCAGCAGAGCTGGTAATCGGAGTGTAGACTGCAGCACACCTGGTAATCGGAGTGTAGACTGCAGCACAGCTGGTAATCGGAGCGTAGACTGCAGCACAGCTGATAATCGGAGTGTAGACTGCAGCATATCTGGTAATCAGAGTGTAGACTGCAGCACACCTCGTAATCGGAGTGTAGACTGCAGCACACATGGTAATCGGAGTGTAGACTGAAGCAAACCTGGTAATCGGAGTGTAGACTGCAGCACACCTGGTAATCGGAGTGTAGACTGCAGCTCAGCTGCAATTCGGAGTGTAGACTGCAGCAGAGCTGCAAATCGGTATGTAGACTGCAGCAGAGCTGGTAAACGGAGTGTAGACTGCAGCAGAGAAGGAAATCGGAGTGAAGACTGCAGCACAGCTGGTATTAGGTGTATAGACTGCAGCACAACTGGTAATCGGAGTGTAGACTGCAGCATAGCTGGTTATCGGAGTGTAGACTGCAGTACGCCTGGTGATCGGAGTGTAGACTGCAGTACGCCTGGTGATCGGAGTGTAGACTGCCGCACACTTGGTATTCGGAATGTAGACTGCAGCACACCAAGGAATCGGAGTGTAGACTGCAACACACCTGATAATCGGAGTGTAGGCTTCAGCACACCTGGTAATCGGAGGGTAGACTGCAGCACAGCTGGTAATCGGTGTGTAGACTGCAGCACAGCTGGTAATCGGAGTGTAGACTGCAGCACACCTGGTAATCGGACAGTAGACAGCAGCACACCTGGTAATCGGAGTGGAGACTGCAGCAGACCTGGTAATCGGAGTGTAGACTGCAGCACATCTGGTAGTCTGAGTGTAGACCGCAGCAAAGCTGGATATCGGAATGTAGACCGCAGCACAGCTGTATATCGGAGTATAGACTGCAGCACAGCTGGTAATCGGAGTGTGGACCGCAGCACAGCTGGATATCGGAGTGTAGACCGCAGTACAGATGACAATCGGAGTTTAGACCGAAGCACAGCAATCGGAGTGTAGATCCCAGCACAGCTGGTATTCGGCGTGTAGACTCCAGAAAAGCCGGTAATCGGTGTTTAGAATCCAGCACAGCCGGAAATCGGAGTGTAGACTGCAGCACAGCTGGCAATCGGAGTGTAGAATGCAGCACAGCTGGTAATCGGATTGTAGACTGCAGCACAGCTGGTAACCAGAGTGTAGACTGCAGCACAGCTGGTAATCGGAGTGTAGACTGCAGCACACTTGGTAATCGGAGTGTAGACGGCAGCACAGCTGGTAATCGGACTGTAGACCACAGCACACCTGGTAATCGTAGTGTAGACTGCAGCACAGCTGGTAATCGGATTGTAGACTGCAGCACAGCTGGTAATCGGAGAGTAGACTGCAGTACAAATTGTAATCGGAGTGTAGACTGCAGCTCAGTTGGCAATCAGAGTGTAGACTGCAGCAGAGCTGGAAATCAGATTGTAGACTGCAGCACACCTGGTAATCGGAGTGTAGACTGCAGCACAGCCGGTAATCGGAGTGTAGACTGCAGCACAGCTGGTAATCGGAGTGTAGACTGCAGCAGAGCTGGTAATCGGAGTGTAGACTGCAGCAGAGCTGGTAATCGGAGTGTAGACTGCAGCAGAGATGGAAATCGGAATGTAGACTGCAGCACAGCTGGTATGCGGAGTGTAGACTGCAGCACACCTGGTAATCGGAGTGTAGACTGCAGCACATCTGGTAATCTGAGCATAGAAAGCAGCAAAACTAGATATTGGAAAGTAGAACGCAGCACAGCTGGATATAGGAGTGTAGACCGCAGCACAGCTGGCAATCGGATAAAGACCGCAGCACAGCTGTTAATCGGAGTGTAGACCGCAGCACAGCTGGACATCGGAGTGTAGACCGCAGCACAGACGAGAATCGGAGAGTAGACCGCAGCACAGCTGTTAATCGGAGTGGAGACTCCAGCACAGCCGGTAATCGGAGTGTAGACTCCAGCACAGCCGGTAATCGGAGTGTAGACTCCAGCACAGCCAGGAATCGGAGAGTAGACTGCAGCACAGCCGGTAATCGGTGTGTAGACTGCAGCAAAGCCAGTAATCGGAGTGTAGACTGCACCGCCGGCAGAAATGGGAGTGTAGACTGCAGCACAGCTGGCAATTGGAGTGTAGACAACAGCACAGCTGGTAATCGGAGTGTAGACTGCAGCACAGCTGATAATCGGAGTGTAGACTGCAGCACAGCTGGCAATCGGAGTGTAGCCTGCAGCACAGCTGGTAATCAGAGGGTAGACTGCAGCACAGCTGGTAATCAGAGTGTAGACTGCAGCAAAGCTGGTAATCAGAGTCCAGACTGCAGCACACCTGGTAATTGGAGTGTAGAATGCAACACAGCTGGTAATCGGTGTATAGACTGCAGCACAGCTGGTAATCGGAGTGTAGACTGCAGCACAGCTGGTAATCGGCGTGTAGACTGCAGCACAGTTGGTAATGGGAGTGTAAACTTCAGCACATTTGGTAATCGGAAAGTAGACTGCAGCAGAGCTGGAAATCGGATTGTAGCCTGCAGCACACCTGGTAATCGGAGTGTAGACTGCAGCACAGCTGGTAATCGGAGTGTAGACTGCAGCACAGCTGGTAATCGGAGTGTAGACTGCAGCACAGCTGGTAATCGGAATGTAGACTGCAGCACACCTGGTAAACGGAGTGTAGACTGCAGCACAGCTGGTAATCAGAGTGCAGACTGCAGCACACCTGGTAATTGGAGTGTAGAATGCAACACAGCTGGTAATCGGCGTGTAGACTGCAGCACAGCTGGTAATCGGAGTGTAGACTGCAGCACAGCTGGTAATCGGTGTGTAGACTGCAGCACACTTGGCAATGGGAGTGTAAACTGCAGCACAGTTGGTAATCGGAAAGTAGACTGCAGCTGAGCTGGAAATCGGATTGTAGCCTGCAGCACACCTGGTAATCGGAGTGTAGACTGCAGCACAGCTGGTAATCGGAGTGTAGACTGCAGCACAGCTGGTAATCGGAGTGTAGACTGCAGCACAGCTGATAATCGGAGTGTAGACTGCAGCACAGCTGGCAATCGGAGTGTAGCCTGCAGCACAGCTGGTAATCAGAGGGTAGACTGCAGCACAGCTGGTAATCAGAGTGTAGACTGCAGCAAAGCTGGTAATCAGAGTCCAGACTGCAGCACACCTGGTAATTGGAGTGTAGAATGCAACACAGCTGGTAATCGGTGTGTAGACTGCAGCACAGCTGGTAATCGGAGTGTAGACTGCAGCACAGCTGGTAATCGGCGTGTAGACTGCAGCACACTTGGTAATGGGAGTGTAAACTTCAGCACAGTTGGTAATCGGAAAGTAGACTGCAGCAGAGCTGGAAATCGGATTGTAGCCTGCAGCACACCTGGTAATCGGAGTGTAGACTGCAGCACAGCTGGTAATCGGAGTGTAGACTGCAGCACAGCTGGTAATCGGAGTGTAGACTGCAGCACAGCTGGTAATCGGAATGTAGACTGCAGCACACCATGTAAACGGAGTGTAGACTGCAGCACAGCTGGTAATCAGAGTGCAGACTGCAGCACACCTGGTAATTGGAGTGTAGAATGCAACACAGCTGGTAATCGGCATGTAGACTGCAGCACAGCTGGTAATCGGAGTGTAGACTGCAGCACAGCTGGTAATCGGTGTGTAGACTGCAGCACACTTGGCAATGGGTGTGTAAACTGCAGCACAGTTGGTAATCGGAAAGTAGACTGCAGCTGAGCTGGAAATCGGATTGTAGCCTGCAGCACACCTGGTAATCGGAGTGTAGACTGCAGCACAGCTGGTAATCGGAGTGTAGACTGCAGCACAGCTGGTAATCGGAGTGTAGACTGCAGCACAGCTGGTAATCGGAGTGTAGACTGCAGCACAGCTGGTAATCGGAGTGTAGACTGCAGCACAGCTGGTAATCGGAGTGTAGACTGCAGCACAGCTGGTAATCGGAATGTAGACTGCAGCACAGCTGGTAATTGGAGTGTAGACTGCAGCACAGCTGGTAATCGGAGTGTAGACTGCAGCAGAGCTGGAAATCGGAGTGTCGACTGCAGCACAGATGGTAATCGGAGTGTAGACTGCAGCAGAGATGGAAATCGGAATGTAGACTGCAGCACATTTGGTAATCAGAGTGTAGACTGCAGCACAGCTGGTAATATGAGTGTAGACTGCAGCATAGCTGCTAATGAGAGTGTAGACTGCAGCACAGCTGGGAATCGGAGTGTAGGTGGCAGCACAGCTGGTAATCGGAGTGTAGACAGCAGCACAGCTGGTAATCGGAGTGTAGACTGCACACACCTGGTAATTGGAGTGTAGACTGCAGCACAGCCGGTAATCGCAGTGTAGACTGCAGCACACCTGGTAATCGGAGTGTAGACTGCAGCACAGCTGGTAATCGGAACGTAGACTGCAGCAGAGCTGGAAATTGGAGTGTAGACTGCAGCACACCTGGTAATCGGAGTGTAGACTGCAGAACAGCTGGTAATCGGAGTTTAGACTGCAGCTCAGTTGGTAATCGGAGTGCAGACTGCAGCAGAGCTGGAAATCGGTGTGTAGACTGCAACACACCAGGTAATCGGAGTGCAGTCTGCAGCACACCTGGTAATCGGTGTGTAGGCTTCAGCACACCTGGTAATCGGTGTTTAGACTGCAGCACACCTGGTAATTGGCGTGTAGACTGCAGCACACCTGGTAATCGGAGTGTAGACTGCAACACAGCTGGTAATCGGACTGTAGACTGCAGCACACCTGGTAATCGGACAGTAGACTGCAGCACATCTGGTAATCTGAGTGTAGACCGCAGCAAAGCTGGATATCGGAATGTAGACCGCAGCACAGCTGGTAATCAGAGTTAAGACCGCAGCACAGCTGGTAATCGGAGTGTTGACCGCAGCACAGCTGGATATCGGAGTGTAGACCGCAGCACAGACGACAATCGGAGAGTAGACCGCAGCAGAACTGTTAATCGGAGTGTAGTCTCCAGCACAGCCGGTAATCGGAGTGTAGAAACCAGCACAGCCGGAAATCGGAGTGTAGACTGCAGCACAGCCGACAATCGGTGTGTAGACTGCAGTACCGACAGTAATCGGAGTGTAGACTGCAACACCGATGGAAATGGGAGGGTAGACTGCAGCACAGCTGGTAATTGGAGTGTAGACTGCAGCACAGCTGGTAATGGGAGCGTAGACTGCAGCACAGCTGGTAATCGGAGTGTAGACTGCAGCACACCTGGTAATCGGAGACTAGACTGCAGCACAGCTGGTAATCGGAAGTAGACGGCAGCACAGCTGGATAACGGAATGTAGACCGCAGCACAGCTGGTAATCGGAGTTAAGACCGCAGCAAAGCTGGTAATCGGAGTGTAGACCGCAGCACAGCTGGATATCGGAGTGTAGACTGCAGCACAGACGACAATCGGAGTGTGGACAACAGAACTGCTGCTAATCGGAGTGTAGACTCCAGCACAGCCGGAAATTGGAGTGTAGACTGCAGCACAACCGGCAATCGGTGTGTAGACTGCAGCACCGACAGTAATCGGAGTGTAGACTGCAACACCGATGGAAATCGGAGTGTAGACTGCAGCACAGCTGGTAATCGGAATATAGACTGCAGCACACCTTATAATCGGAGTGAATACTGCAGCACAGCTGGTAATCGGAGTGTAGACTGCCGCATGCCGGAAATCGGAGTGTAGACTGCAGCACAGCCGGTATTCGGAGAGTAGACTGCAGCACAGCTGGTAATCGGAGGGTACACTGCAGCACAGCTGGTAATCGGAGTGTCGACTGCAGCACACCTGGTAATCGGAAGGTAGACTGCAGCACACCTGATAATCAGAGTGTAGACTGCAGCACAGCTGGTATTCGGAGTGTAGACTGCCGCATGCCGGAAATCGGAGTGTAGACTGCAGCACAGCTGGTAATCGGAGTGTAGACTGCAGCACAGCTAGTAATCGGCGGCTAGACTGCAGCACAGCTGGTAATCGGAGTGTAGACTGCAGCACTGCTGGTAATCGGAGTGTAGACTGCAGCTCAGATGGTAATCGGAGTGTAGACTGCAGCACAGCTGGTATCAGAGTGTAGACTGCAGGACAGACCGTATTAGGAGTGTAGACTGCAGCAAAGCTGGTAATTGGAGTGTAGACTGCAGCACAGCTGGTAATCGGAGTGCAGGCTGCAGCACACCTGGTAATCGGATTGTAGATTGCAGAACACCTGGTAATCGGAGTGTAGACTGCATCACTCTTGGTAATCGGAGTGTAGACTGCAGCACACCTGATAATCGGAGTGTAGACTGCAGCACACCTGGTAATCGGAGTGTAGACTGCAGCACAGCTGGTAATCGGAGTGAAGACTGCAGCACACTTGGTAATCAGATTGTAGACGGCATCACACTTAGAAATCGGAGTGTAGAATGCAGCATACCTGGTAATCGGAGTGTAGACTGCAGCACAGCTGGTAATCCGATTGTAGACTGCAGCACAGCTGGTAATCGGAGTGTAGACTGCAGCACACCTGGGAATCGGAGTGTAGACTGCCGCATCACTTGGTAATCGGAGTGTAGACTGCTGCATAGACGGTAATCGGATTGTAGACTGCAGCACAGCTGGTGATCGGAGTGTAGACTGCAGCACAGCTGGTAATCGGAGTGTCGACTGCAGCACAGCTGGTAATCGGAGTGTAGACTGCAGCACAGCTGGTAATCGGAGTGCACACTGCAGCACAGCCGGTAATCGGTGTAGACTGCAGCACAGCTGGTAATCGGAGTGTAGACTGCAGCACACCTGGTAATCGGAGTGTGGATTACAGCACACTGGCAAACGGGGTGTAGACTGCAGCACAGCTGGAAATCGGAGTGTAGACTGCAGCACAGCCCGTATTCGGATTGGAGACTGCAGCACAGCTGGTAATCGGAGTGTAGACTGCAGCACACCTGGTAATCGGATTGTAGACTGCAGCACAGCTGTTAATCGGAGTGCAGACTGCAGCACACCTGGCAATCGGATTGTAGACTGCATCACACTTGGTAATAGGAGTGTAGACAGCAGCACACCTGGTAATCGGAGTGTAGACTGCAGCGCAGCTGGTAATCAGATTGTAGACTGCAGCATCGCCTGGTAATCGGAGTGTAGACTGCCGCATCGACGGAAATCAGAGTGTAGACTGCAGCACAGCTGGTAATCCAAGGGTAGACTGCAGCACAGCTGGTAATTGGAGTGTAGACTGCAGCACAGCTGTTAATCGGAGTGTAGACTGCAGCACAGCTGGTAATCGGAGTGTTGACTGCAGCATAGCCGGTAATCGGAGTGTAGACTGTAGCACAGCCGGTAATCGGAGTGTAGACTGCAGTGTTGTTGGTAATCTGAATGTAGACTGCAGCACATCTGGTAATTTGAGTGTAGACTGCAGCACAGCTGTTAAGCGGAGTGTAGACTGCAGCACAGCCGGTAATCGGAATGTAGACTGCAGCAGAGACGGAAATCGGAGTGTAGATTGCAGCACAGCCGGTAATCGGAGAGTGGACTGCAGCACAGCTGGTAATCGAAGTGTAGACTGCAGCACTGCTGGTAATCGGAGTGTAGACTGCAGCACAGCCGGTAATCGGAGTGTAGACTGCCTCAAGCCGGAAACCGGAGAGTAGACTGCAGCACAGCAGGTAATCGGAGTGTAGATTGCAGCACAGCCGGTAATCGGAGAGTGGACTGCAGCACAGCTGGTAATCGAAGTGTAGACTGCAGCACTGCTGGTAATCGGAGTGTAGACTGCAGCACAGCCGGTAATCGGAGTGTAGACTGTAGCACAGCCAGTAATAGGAGTGTAGACTGCAGCACAGCCTGTAATCGGAGTGTAGACTGCAACACAGCTGGTAATCAGAGTGTAGACTGCAGCACAGCTGGTAACAAGTGTGTAGACTCCAGCACAGCTGGTAATCAGAGTGTAGACTGCAGCACAGCTGGTAATCGGAGTGAAGACTGCAGCACACCTGGTAATCGGAGTGTAGACTGCAGCACACTTGGAAATCGGAGTGTAGACTGCAGCAGAGCGGTAATCGGAGAGTAGACTGCAGCACAGCCGGTAATCGGAGTGTAGACTGCAGAAGAGCTGGTAATCGGAGTGTAGACTGCAGCACAGCTGGTAATCGGAGGGTAGACTGCAGGATTGTTGGTAATCGGATTGTAGACTGCAGCACATCTGGTAATTGGAGTGTAGTCTGCAGCACACCTGGTATTCGGAGTGTAGACTGCAGCACAGCTGGTAATCAGAGTGTAGACTGCAGCACAGCTGGTAATCAGCGTGTAGACTCCAGCACAGCTGGTAATCAGAGTGCAGACTGCAGCACACCTGGTAATCGGAATATAGACTGCAGCACACCTTATAATCGGAGTGAAGACTGCAGCACAGCTGGTAATCGGAGTGTAGACTGCCGCATGCCGGAAATCGGAGTGTAGACTGCAGCACAGCCGGTATTCGGAGAGTAGACTGCAGCACAGCTGGTAATCGGAGGGTACACTGCAGCACAGATGGTAATCGGAGTGTCGACTGCAGCACACCTGGTAATCGGAAGGTAGACTGCAGCACACCTGATAATCAGAGTGTAGACTGCAGCACAGCTGGTATTCGGAGTGTAGACTGCCGCATGCCGGAAATCGGAGTGTAGACTGCAGCACAGCTGGTAATCGGAGTGTAGACTGCAGCACAGCTGGTAATCAGAGGGTAGACTGCAGCACAGCTGGTAATCGGAGTGTAGACTGCAGCACTGCTGGTAATCGGAGTGTAGACTGCAGCTCAGATGTTAATCGGAGTGTAGACTGCAGCACAGCTGGTGTCAGAATGTAGACTGCAGGACAGACCGTATTAGGAGTGTAGACTGCAGCAAAGCTGGTAATTGGAGTGTAGACTGCAGCACAGCTGGTAATCGGAGTGCAGGCTGCAGCACACCTGGTAATCGGATTGTAGATTGCAGCACACCTGGTAATCGGAGTGTAGACTGCATCACTCTTGGTAATCGGAGTGTAGACTGCAGCACAGCTGGTAATCGGAGTGTAGACTGCAGCACACCTGATAATCGGAGTGTAGACTGCAGCACACCTGGTAATCGGAGTGTAGACTGCAGCACAGCTGGTAATCGGAGTGAAGACTGCAGCACACCTGGTAATCAGATTGTAGACGGCATCACACTTGGAAATCGGAGTGTAGAATGCAGCATACCTGGTAATCGGAGTGTAGACTGCAGCACAGCTGGTAATCCGATTGTAGACTGCAGCACAGCTGGTAATCGGAGTGTAGACTGCAGCACACCTGGGAATCGGAGTGTAGACTGCCGCATCACCTGGTAATCGGAGTGTAGACTGCTGCATAGACGGAAATCGGAGTGTAGAGTGCAGCACAGCTGGTGATCGGAGTGTAGACTGCAGCACAGCTGGTAATCGGAGTGTCGACTGCAGCACAGCTGGTAATCGGAGTGTAGACTGCAGCACAGCTGGTAATCGGAGTGCACACTGCAGCACAGCCGGTAATCGGAGTGTAGACTGCAGCACAGCTGGTAATCGGAGTGTAGACTGCAGCACACCTGGTAATCGGAGTGTGGATTACAGCACACTGGCAACCGGAGTGTAGACTGCAGCACAGCTGGAAATCGGAGTGTAGACTGCAGCACAGCCCGTATTCGGATTGTAGACTGCAGCACAGCTGGTAATCGGAGTGCAGACTGCAGCACACCTGGTAATCGGATTGTAGACTGCAGCACAGCTGGTAATCGGAGTGCAGACTGCAGCACACCTGGCAATCGGATTGTAGACTGCATCACACTTGGTAATAGGAGTGTAGACAGCAGCACACCTGGTAATCGGAGTGTAGACTGCAGCGCAGCTGGTAATCAGATTGTAGACTGCAGCATCGCCTGGTAATCGGAGTGTAGACTGCCGCATCGACGGAAATCAGAGTGTAGACTGCAGCACAGCTGGTAATCCAAGGGTAGACTGCAGCACAGCTGGTAATTGGAGTGTAGACTGCAGCACAGCTGTTAATCGGAGTGTAGACTGCAGCACAGCTGGTAATCGGAGTGTTGACTGCAGCATAGCCGGTAATCGGAGTGTAGACTGTAGCACAGCCGGTAATCGGAGTGTAGACTGCAGGGTTGTTGGTAATCTGAATGTAGACTGCAGCACATCTGGTAATTTGAGTGTAGACTGCAGCACAGCTGTTAAGCGGAGTGTAGACTGCAGCACAGCCGGTAATCGGAATGTAGACTGCAGCAGAGACGGAAATCGGAGTGTAGATTGCAGCACAGCCGGTAATCGGAGAGTGGACTGCAGCACAGCTGGTAATCGAAGTGTAGACTGCAGCACTGCTGGTAATCGGAGTGTAGACTGCAGCACAGCCGGTAATCGGAGTGTAGACTGTAGCACAGCCAGTAATAGGAGTGTAGACTGCAGCACAGCCTGTAATCGGAGTGTAGACTGCAACACAGCTGGTAATCAGAGTGTAGACTGCAGCACAGCTGGTAATAAGTGTGTAGACTCGAGCAAAGCTGGTAATCAGAGAGTAGACTGCAGCACACCTGGTAATCGGAATGTAGATTGCAGCATACCAGATAATCGGAGTGTAGACTGCAGCACAGCTGTTAATCGGAGTGTAGACTGCCTCAAGCCGGAAACCGGAGAGTAGACTGCAGCACAGCAGGTAATCGGAGTGTAGATTGCAGCACAGCCGGTAATCGGAGAGTGGACTGCAGCACAGCTGGTAATCGAAGTGTAGACTGCAGCACTGCTGGTAATCGGAGTGTAGACTGCAGCACAGCCGTTAATCGGAGTGTAGACTGTAGCACAGCCAGTAATAGGAGTGTAGACTGCAGCACAGCCTGTAATCGGAGTGTAGACTGCAACACAGCTGGTAATCAGAGTGTAGACTGCAGCACAGCTGGTAATAAGTGTGTAGACTCGAGCACAGCTGGTAATCAGAGAGTAGACTGCAGCACACCTGGTAATCGGAATGTAGATTGCAGCATACCAGATAATCGGAGTGTAGACTGCAGCACAGCTGTTAATCGGAGTGTAGACTGCCGCAAGCCGGAAACCGGAGAGTAGACTGCAGCACAGCAGGTAATCGGAGTGTAGACTGCAGCACACCTGGTAATCGGAGTGTAGACTGCAGCACAGCTAGTAATCGGAGAGTAGACTGCAGCACAGCTGGTAATCGGACGGTAGACTGCAGCACAGCTGGTAATCGGAGTGTAGACTGCAGCACTGCTGGTAATCGGAGTGTAGACTGCAGCACTGCCGGTAATCGGAGTGCAGACTGTAGCACAGCCGGTAATAGGAGTGTAGACTCCAGCACAGCCTGTAATCGGAGTGTAGACTGCAGCACAGCCGGTAATCGGAGTGTCGACTGCAGCACAGCCGGTAATTGGAGTGTAGATTGCAGCACAGCCGGTAATTGGAGTGTAGACTGCAGCACAGCTGGTAATCGGAGTGTAGACTGCAGCACAGATGGTAATCGGAGTCTCGACTGCAGCACAGCTGGTAATCGGAGTGTAGACTGCAGCACAGCCGGTAATCGGAGTGTTGACTGCAGCACATTCGGTAATCGGAGTGTAGACTGCAGCACAGCTGGTAATCGGAGTGCAGACTGCAGCAAAGCTGGTAATCAGAGTGCAGGTTGCATCACTCTTGGTAATCGGAGTGTAGACTGCAGCACACCTGCTAATTGGAGTGTAGACTGCAGCAGAGCCGGTAATCGGTGTGTAGACTGCAGCACAGCCGGTAATCGGAGTGTAGACTGCAGCACAGCTGGTAATCGGAGTGTAGACTGCAGCACAGCTGGTAATCGGATTGTAGACTGCAGCAGAGCTGGTATTCGGAGTGTAGACCGCAGCACACCTGGTAATCGGCGTGTAGACTGCAGCACAGATGGTAATCAGAGTGTAGACTGCAGCACACCTGGTAAAAGGAATATAGACTGCAGCACACTTTATAATCGGAGTGTAGACTGAAGCACAGCTGGTAATCGGAATGTAGACTGCCGCATGCCGGAAATCGGAGTGTAGACTGCAGCACAGCTGGTAATCGGAGTGTAGACTGCAGCACAGCTGGTAATTGGAGTGTAGACTGCAGCACAGCTAGTAATCGGAGACTAGACTGCAGCACAGCTGGTAATCGGAGGGTAGACTGCAGCACAGCTGGTAATCGGAGTGTAGACTGCAGCACACCAGGTAATCGGAAGGTAGACAGCAGCACACCTGATAATCAGAGTGTAGACTGCAGTACTGCTGGTAATCGGAGTGTACACTGCCGCATGCCGGAAATCGGAGTGTAGACTGCAGCACAGCTGGTAATCGGAGTCTAGACTGCAGCACAGCTGGTAATCGGAGGGTAGACTGCAGCACAGCTGGTAATCGGAGTGCAGACTGCAGCACTGCTGGTAATTGGAGTGTAGACTGCAGCACAGCTGGTAATCGGAGTGTAGACTGCAGCACAGCCGGTAATCGGAGTGTAGACTGCAGCAAAGCCGGTAATCGGAGCGTAGACTGCAGCATAGCCGGTAATCGGAGTGTAAACAGCAGCACAGCCGGTAATCGGAGTGTAGACTGCAGAAAAGCTGGTAACCTGACTGTAGACTGCAGCACAGCTGGTAATCTGAGTGTAGACTGCAGGATTGTTGGTAATCTGAATGTAGATTGCAGCACATCTGGTAATTTGAGTGTAGACTGCAGCACATCTGTTAATGAGTGTAGACTGCAGCACAGCCGGTAATCAGAGTGTAGACTGCAGCACAGCCGGTAATTGGAGTGTAGACTGTAGCACAGCTGGTAATAGAAGTGCAGACAGCAGCACAGCCTGTAATCGGAGTGTTGACTGCAGCACAGCCGGTAATCGGAATGTAGACTGCAGCACAGCTGGTAATCGGAGTGTAGACTGCAGCACAGCTGGTAATCGGAGTGTAGACTGCAGCACAGCCGGTAATCGGAGTGAAGACTGCAGCACAGCTGGTAATCGGAGTGAAGACTGCAGCAGAGCTGGTAATCGGAGTGCAGGTAGCAGCACACCTGCTAATCGGAGTGTAGACTGCAGCAGAGCCGGTAATCGGAGTGTAGACTGCAGCACAGCCGGTAATTGGAGTGTAGACTGCAGCACAGCTGGTAATCGGAGGGTAGACTGCAGCACAGCTGGTAATCGGATTGTAGACTGCAGCAGAGCTGATAATCAGAGTGTAGACTGCAGTACTGCTGGTAATCGGAGTGTAGACTGCCGCATGCCGGAAATCGGAGTGTAGACTGCAGCACAGCTGGTAATCGGAGTGTAGACTGCAGCACAGCTGGTAATCGGAGGGTAGACTGCAGCACAGCTGGTAGTCGGAGTGCAGACTGCAGCACTGCTGGTAATTGGAGTGTAGACTGCAGTACAGCTGGTAATCGGAGTGTAGACTGCAGCACAGCCGGTAATCGGAGTGTAGACTGCAGCAAAGCCGGTAATCGGAGTGTAGACTGCAGCATAGCCGGTAATTGGAGTGTAGACTGCAGCACAGCCGGTAATCGGAGTGTAGACTGCAGAAAAGCTGGTAACCTGACTGTAGACTGCAGCACAGCTGGTAACTGAGTGTAGACTGCAGGATTGTTGGTAATCTGACTGTAGACTGCATCACACTGGGTATTCGGAGTGTAGACTGCAGCACAGCTGGTAATCAGAGTGTTGACTGCAGCACAGCTGGTAATCAGCGGGTCGACTCCAGCACAGCTGGTAATCAGAGTGCAGACTGCAGCACACCTGGTAATCGGAATATAGACTGCAGCACACCTTATAATCGGAGTGAAGACTGCAGCACAGCTGGTAATCGGAGTGTAGACTGCCGCATGCCGGAAATCGGAGAGTAGACTGCAGCACAGCCGGTATTCGGAGAGTAGACTGCAGCACAGCTGGTAATCGGAGGGTACACTGCAGCACAGCTGGTAATCGGAGTGTCGACTGCAGCACACCTGGTAATCGGAAGGTAGACTGCAGCACACCTGATAATCAGAGTGTAGACTGCAGCACAGCTGTTATTCGGAGTGTAGACTGCCGCATGCCGGAAATCGGAGTGTAGACTGCAGCACAGCTGGTAATCGGAGTGTAGACTGCAGCACAGCTGGTATTCGGAGGGTAGACTGCAGCACAGCTGGTAATCGGAGTGTAGACTGCAGCACTGCTGGTAATCGGAGTGTAGACTGCAGCTCAGATGATAATCGGAGTGTAGACTGCAGCACAGCTGGTGTCAGAGTGTAGACTGCAGGACAGCCCGTATTAGGAGTGTAGACTGCAGCAAAGCTGGTAATTGGAGTGTAGACTGCAGCACAGCTGGTAATCGGAGTGCAGGCTGCAGCACACCTGGTAATCGGATTGTAGATTGCAGCACACCTGGTAATCGGAGTGTAGACTGCATCACTCTTGGTAATCGGAGTGTAGACTGCAGCACAGCTGGTAATCGGAGTGTAGACTGCAGCACACCTGATAATCGGAGTGTAGACTGCAGCACACCTGGTAATCGGAGTGTAGACTGCAGCACAGCTGGTAATCGGAGTGAAGACTGCAGCACACCTGGTAATCAGATTGTAGACGGCATCACACTTGGAAATCGGAGTGTAGAATGCAGCATACCTGGTAATCGGAGTGTAGACTGCAGCACAGCTGGTAATCCGATTGTAGACTGCAGCACAGCTGGTAATCGGAGTGTAGACTGCAGCACACCTGGGAATCGGAGTGTAGACTGCCGCATCACCTGGTAATCGGAGTGTAGACTGCTGCATAGACGGAAATCGGAGTGTAAACTGCAGCACAGCTGGTGATCGGAGTGTAGACTGCAGCACAGCTGGTAATCGGAGTGTCGACTGCAGCACAGCTGGTAATCAGAGTGTAGACTGCAGCACAGCTGGTAATCGGAATGCACACTGCAGCACAGCCGGTAATCGGAGTGTAGACTGCAGCACAGCTGGTAATCGGAGTATAGACTGCAGCACACCTGGTAATCGGAGTGTGGATTGCAGCACACTGGCAATCGGAGTGTAGACTGCAGCACAGCTGGAAATCGGAGTGTAGACTGCAGCACAGCCCGTATTCGGATTGTAGACTGCAGCACAGCTGGTAATCGGAGTGAAGACTGCAGCTCAGCTGGTAATCGGAGTGCAGGCTGCAGCACACCTGGTAATCGGAGTGTAGACTGCAGCAGAGCTGGTAATCGGAGTGTAGTCCGCAGTACACCTGGTAATCGGAGTGTAGACTGCCTCACTCTTGGCAATCGGAGTGTAGACTGCAGCACACCTGCTAATCGGAGTGTAGACTGCAGCTCACCTGATAATTGGAGTGCAGACTGCAGCACACCTGGTAATCGGATTGTAGACTGCAGCACAGCTGGTAATTGGAGTGCAGACTGCAGCACACCTGGCAATCGGATTGTAGACTGCATCACACTTGGTAATAGGAGTGTAGACAGCAGCACACCTGGTAATCGGAGTGTAGACTGCAGCGCAGCTGGTAATCAGATTGTAGACTGCAGCATCGCCTGGTAATCGGAGTGTAGACTGCCGCATCGACGGAAATCAGAGTGTAGACTGCAGCACAGCTGGTAATCGGAGGGTAGACTGCAGCACAGCTGGTAATTGGAATGTAGACTGCAAAACATCTGGTAATTTGAGTGTAGACTGCAGCACAGCTGTTAAGCGGAGTGTAGACTGCAGCACAGCCGGTAATCGGAATGTAGACTGCAGCAGAGACGGTAATCGGAGTGTAGATTGCAGCACAGCTGGTAATTTGAGTGTAGACTGCAGCACATCTGGTAATATGAGTGTAGCCTGCAGCACATCTGTTAATATGAGTGTAGACTGCAGCACAGCCGGTAATCAGAGTGCAGACTGCAGCACAGCCGGTAATTGGAGTGTAGACTGTAGCACAGCTGGTAATCGGTGTGTAGACTGCAGCACAGATGGTAATCAGAGTGTAGACTGCAGCACACCTGGTAAAAGGAATATAGAATGCAGCACACCTTAAAATCGGAGTTTAGACTGAAGCACAGCTGGTAATCGGAATGTAGACTGCCGCATGCCGGAAATCGGAGTGTAGACTGCAGCACAGCTGGTAATCGGAGTGTAGACTGCAGCACAGCTGGTAATTGGAGTGTAGACTGCAGCACAGCTAGTAATCGGAGAGTAGACTGCAGCACAGCTGGTAATCGGAGGGTAGACTGCAGCACAGCTGGTAATCGGAGTGTAGACTGCAGCACACCAGGTAATCGGAAGGTAGACAGCAGCACACCTGATAATCAGAGTGTAGACTGCAGTACTGCTGGTAATCGGAGTGTACACTGCCGCATGCCGGAAATCGGAGTGTAGACTGCAGCACAGCTGGCAATCGGAGTCTAGACTGCAGCACAGCTGGTAATCGGAGGGTAGACTGCAGCACAGCTGGTAATCGGAGTGTAGACTGCAGCACTGCTGGTAATTGGAGTGTAGACTGCAGCACAGCTGGTAATCGGAGTGTAGACTGCAGCACAGCCGGTAATCGGAGCGTAGACTGCAGCACTAGCTGGTAATCGGAGTGTAGACAGCAGCACAGCCGGTAATCGGAGTGTAGACTGCAGCACACCTGGTAACCTGACTGTAGACTGCAGCACAGCTGGTAATCGGAGTGTAGACTGCAGGCACAGCTGGTAATCGGAAATGTAGACTGCAGCACAGCTGGTAATCTGAGTGTAGACTGCAGCACATCTGTAATAGGAGTGTAGACTGCAGCACAGCCGGTAATCGAGTGTAGACTGCAGCACAGCTGGTAATCGGAGTGTAGACTGTAGCACAACTGGTAATCGGAGTGTAGACTGCAGCACAGCCTGTTATCGGAGTGTTGACTGCAGCACAGCTGGTAATCGGAGTGTAGACTGCAGCACAGCTGGTAATCGGAGTGTAGACTGCAGCACAGCTGGTAATCGGAGTGAAGACTGCAGCAGAGCTGGTAATCGGAGTGCAGGTAGCAGCACACCTGCTAATCGGAGTGTAGACTGCAGCAGAGCCGGTAATCGGAGTGTAGACTGCAGCACAGCCGGTAATTGGAGTGTAGACTGCAGCACAGCTGGTAATCGGAGGGTAGACTGCAGCAGAGCTGGTAATCGGAGTGTAGACTGCATCACACCTGGTATTCGGAGTGTAGACTGCAGCACAGCTGATAATCAGAGTGTAGACTGCAGTACTGCTGGTAATCGGAGTGTAGACTGCCGCATGCCGGAAATCGGAGTGTAGACTGCAGCACAGCTGGTAATCGGAGTCTAGACTGCAGCACAGCTGGTAATCGGAGGGTAGACTGCAGCACAGCAGGTAATCGGAGTGCAGACTGCAGCACTGCTGGTAATTGGAGTGTAGACTGCAGCAAAGCCGGTAATCGGAGTGTAGACTGCAGCATAGCCGGTAATCGGAGTGTAGACTGCAGCACAGCCGGTAATCGGAGTGTAGACTGCAGAAAAGCTGGTAACCTGACTGTAGACTGCAGCACAGCTGGTAATCTGAGTGTAGACTGCAGGATTGTTGGTAATCTGAATGTAGATTGCAGAACATCTGGTAATTTGAGTGTAGACTGCAGCACATCTGGTAATATGAGTGTAGACTGCAGCACAGCCGGTAATCAGAGTTTAGACTGCAGCACAGCTGGTAATCGGAGTGTAGACTGCTGCACAGCTGGTAATCGGAGTGTAGACTGCAGCACAGACGGTAATCGGAGTGAAGACTGCAGCACAGCTGGTAATCGGAGTGAAGACTGCAGCAGAGCTGGTAATCAGAGTGCAGGTAGCAGCACACCTGCTAATCGGAGTGTAGACTGCAGCAGAGCCAGTAATCGGAGTGTAGACTGCAGCACAGCCGGTAATTGGAGTGTAGACTGCAGCACAGCTGGTAATCGGAGGGTAGACTGCAGCAGAGCTGGTAATCGGATTGTAGACTGCAGCAGAGCTGGTAATCGGAGTGTAGACTGCATCACACTGGGTATTCGGAGTGTAGACTGCAGCACAGCTGGTAATCAGAGTGTTGACTGCAGCACAGCTGGTAATCAGCGTGTCGACTCCAGCACAGCTGGTAATCAGAGTGCAGACTGCAGCACACCTGGTAATCAGAATATAGACTGCAGCACACCTTATAATCGGAGTGAAGACTGCAGCACAGCTGGTAATCGGAGTGTAGACTGCAGCACAGCTGGTAATCGGAGGGTAGACTGCAGCACAGCTGGTAATCGGAGTGCAGACTGCAGCACTGCTGGTAATTGGAGTGTAGACTGCAGCACAGCTGGTAATCGGAGTGTAGACTGCAGCACAGCCGGTAATCGGAGTGTAGACTGCAGCAAATCCGGTAATCGGAGCGTAGACTGCAGCATAGCCGTTAATCGGAGTGTAGACAGCAGCAAAGCCGGTAATCGGAGTGTAGACTGCAGAAAAGCTGGTAACCTGACTGTAGACTGCAGCACAGCGGGTAATCTGAGTGTAGACTGCAGGATTGTTGGTAATCTGAAAGTAGATTGCAGCACATCTGGTAATTTGAGTGTAGACTGCAGCACATCTGTTAATATGAGTGTAGACTGCAGCACAGCCGGTAATCAGAGTGTAGACTGCAGCACAGCCGGTAATTGGAGTGTAGACTGTAGCACAGCTGGTAATCGGAGTGTAGACTGCAGCACAGCCTGTAATCGGAGTGTTGACTGCAGCACAGCCGGTAATCGGAATGTAGACTGCAGCACAGCTGGTAATTGGAGTGTAGACTGCAGCACAGCTGGTAATCGGAGTGTAGACTGCAGCACAGCCGGTAATCGGAGTGAAGACTGCAGCACAGCTGGTAATCGGAGTGAAGACTGCAGCAGAGCTGGTAATCGGAGTGCAGGTAGCAGCACACCTGCTAATCGGAGTGTAGACTGCAGCAGAGCCGGTAATCGGAGTGTAGACTGCAGCACAGCCGGTAATTGGAGTGTAGACTGCAGCACAGCTGGTAATCGGAGGGTGGACTGCAGCACAGCTGGTAATCGGATTGTAGACTGCAGCAGAGCTGGTAATCGGAGTGTAGACTGCATCACACCTGGTATTCGGAGTGTAGACTGCAGCACAGCTGATAATCAGAGTGTAGACTGCAGTACTGCTGGTAATCGGAGTGTAGACTGCCGCATGCCGGAAATCGGAGTGTAGACTGCAGCACAGCTGGTAATCGGAGGGTAGACTGCAGCACAGCTGGTAATCGGAGTGCAGACTGCAGCACTGCTGGTAATTGGAGTGTAGACTGCAGCACAGCTGGTAATCGGAGTGTAGACTGCAGCACAGCCGGTAATCGGAGTGTAGACTGCAGCAAAGCTGGTAATCGGAGCGTAGACTGCAGCATAGCCGGTAATCGGAGTGTAGACTGCAGCACAGCCGGTAATCGGAGTGTAGACTGCAGAAAAGCTGGTAACCTGACTGTAGACTGCAGCACAGCTGGTAATCTGAGTGTAGACTGCAGGATTGTTGGTAATCTGAATGTAGATTGCAGCACATCTGGTAATTTGAGTGTAGACTGCAGCACATCTGGTAATATGAGTGTAGACTGCAGCACAGCCGGTAATCAGAGTGTAGACTGCAGCACAGCTGGTAATCGGAGTGTAGACTGCAGCACAGCTGGTAATCGGAGTGTAGACTGCAGCACAGACGGTAATCGGAGTGAAGACTGCAGCACAGCTGGTAATCGGAGTGAAGACTGCAGCACAGCTGCTAATCGGAGTGCAGGTAGCAGCACACCTGCTAATCGGAGTGTAGACTGCAGCAGAGCCGGTAATCGGAGTGTAGACTGCAGCACAGCCGGTAATTGGAGTGTAGACTGCAGCACAGCTGGTAATCGGAGGGTAGACTGCAGCAGAGCTGGTAATCGGATTGTAGACTGCAGCACAGCTGATAATCGGAGTGTAGACTGCAGCACAGCTGGTAATCAGAATGTAGACTGCAGCGCACCTGGTAATCGGAGTGTAGACAGCAGCACAGCTGGTAACTGGAGTGTAGACTGCAGCAGAGCTGGTAATCGGAGTGTAGACTGCAGCACACCTGATAATCGGAGTGTAGACTGCAGCACACCTGGTAATCGGAGTGTAGACTGCAGCACAGTTGGAAATCGGAGTGTAGACTGCAGCACAGCCCGTATTCGGATTGTAGACTGCAGCACAGCTGGTAATCGGAGTGAAGACTGCAGCTCAGCTGGTAATCGGAGTGCAGGCTGCAGCACACCTGGTAATCGGAGTGTAGACTGCAGCAGAGCTGGTAATCGGAGTGTAGTCCGCAGTACACCTGGCAATCGGAGTGTAGACTGCAGCTCACCTGATAATTGGAGTGCAGACTGCAGCACACCTGGTAATCGGATTGTAGACTGCAGCACAGCTGGTAATTGGAGTGCAGACTGCAGCACACCTGGCAATCGGATTGTAGACTGCATCACACTTGGTAATAGGAGTGTAGACAGCAGCACACCTGGTAATCGGAGTGTAGACTGCAGCGCAGCTGGTAATCAGATTGTAGACTGCAGCATCGCCTGGTAATCGGAGTGTAGACTGCCGCATCGACGGAAATCAGAGTGTAGACTGCAGCAAAGCTGGTAATCGGAGGGTAGACTGCAGCACAGCTGGTAATTGGAATGTAGACTGCAAAACATCTGGTAATTTGAGTGTAGACTGCAGCACAGCTGTTAAGCGGAGTGTAGACTGCAGCACAGCCGGTAATCGGAATGTAGACTGCAGCAGAGAAGGTAATCGGAGTGTAGATTGCAGCACAGCTGGTAATTTGAGTGTACACTGCAGCACATCTGGTAATATGAGTGTAGCCTGCAGCACATCTGTTAATATGAGTGTAGACTGCAGCACAGCCGGTAATCAGAGTGCAGACTGCAGCACAGCCGGTAATTGGAGTGTAGACTGTAGCACAGCTGGTAATCGGTGTGTAGACTGCAGCACAGATGGTAATCAGAGTGTAGACTGCAGCACACCTGGTAAAAGGAATATAGACTGCAGCACACCTTAAAATCGGAGTTTAGACTGAAGCACAGCTGGTAATCGGAATGTAGACTGCCGCATGCCGGAAATCGGAGTGTAGACTGCAGCACAGCTGGTAATCGGAGTGTAGACTGCAGCACAGCTGGTAATTGGAGTGTAGACTGCAGCACAGCTAGTAATCGGAGAGTAGACTGCAGCACAGCTGGTAATCGGAGGGTAGACTGCAGCACAGCTGGTAATCGGAGTGTAGACTGCAGCACACCAGGTAATCGGAAGGTAGACAGCAGCACACCTGATAATCAGAGTGTAGACTGCAGTACTGCTGGTAATCGGAGTGTACACTGCCGCATGCCGGAAATCGGAGTGTAGACTGCAGCACAGCTGGCAATCGGAGTCTAGACTGCAGCACAGCTGGTAATCGGAGGGTAGACTGCAGCACAGCTGGTAATCGGAGTGCAGACTGCAGCACTGCTGGTAATTGGAGTGTAGACTGCAGCACAGCTGGTAATCGGAGTGTAGACTGCAGCACAGCCGGTAATCGGAGTGTAGACTGCAGCAAAGCCGGTAATCGGAGCGTAGCCTGCAGCATAGCCGGTAATCGGAGTGTAGACAGCAGCACAGCCGGTAATCGGAGTGTAGACTGCAGAAAAGCTGGTAACCTGACTGTAGACTGCAGCACAGCGGGTAATCTGAGTGTAGACTGCAGGATTGTTGGTAATCTGAATGTAGATTGCAGCACATCTGGTAATTTGAGTGTAGACTGCAGCACATCTGTTAATATGAGTGTAGACTGCAGCACAGCCGGTAATCAGAGTGTAGACTGCAGGACAGCCGGTAATTGGAGTGTAGACTGTAGCACAGCTGGTAATCGGAGTGTATACTGCAGCACAGCCTGTAATCAGAGTGTTGACTGCAGCACAGCCGGTAATCGGAGTGTAGACTGCAGCACAGCCGGTAATCGGAGTGAAGACTGCAGCACAGCTGGTAATCGGAGTGAAGACTGCAGCAGAGCTGGTAATCGGAGTGCAGGTAGCAGCACACCTGCTAATCGGAGTGTAGACTGCAGCAGAGCCGGTAATCGGAGTGTAGACTGCAGCACAGCCGGTAATTGGAGTGTAGACTGCAGCACAGCTGGTAATCGGAGGGTAGACTGCAGCAGAGCTGGTAATCGGAGTGTAGACTGCATCACACCTGGTATTCGGAGTGTAGACTGCAGCACAGCTGATAATCAGAGTGTAGACTGCAGTACTGCTGGTAATCGGAGTGTAGACTGCCGCATGCCGGAAATCGGAGTGTAGACTGCAGCACAGCTGGTAATCGGAGTCTAGACTGCAGCACAGCTGGTAATCGGAGGGTAGACTGCAGCACAGCTGGTAATCGGAGTGCAGACTGCAGCACTGCTGGTAATTGGAGTGTAGACTGCAGCAAAGCCGGTAATCGGAGTGTAGACTGCAGCATAGCCGGTAATCGGAGTGTAGACTGCAGCACAGCCGGTAATCGGAGTGTAGACTGCAGAAAAGCTGGTAACCTGACTGTAGACTGCAGCACAGCTGGTAATCTGAGTGTAGACTGCAGGATTGTTGGTAATCTGAATGTAGATTGCAGAACATCTGGTAATTTGAGTGTAGACTGCAGCACATCTGGTAATATGAGTGTAGACTGCAGCACAGCCGGTAATCAGAGTGTAGACTGCAGCACAGCTGGTAATCGGAGTGTAGACTGCAGCACAGCTGGTAATCGGAGTGTAGACTGCAGCACAGACGGTAATCGGAGTGAAGACTGCAGCACAGCTGGTAATCGGAGTGAAGACTGCAGCAGAGCTGGTAATCGGAGTGCAGGTAGCAGCACACCTGCTAATCGGAATGTAGACTGCAGCAGAGCCGGTAATCGGAGTGTAGACTGCAGCACAGCCGGTAATCGGAGTGTAGACTGCAGCACAGCTGGTAATCGGAGTGTAGACTGCAGCACACCTGGTAATCGGAGTGTAGACTGCAGCACAGCTGGTAATCGGAGTGTAGACTGCAGCACAGCTGGTAATCGGAGTGTAGACTGCAGCACAGCTGGTAATCGGAGTGTAGACTGCAGCACAGCCGGTAATCGGAGTGTAGACTGCAGCACAGCTGGTAATCGGAGTGTAGACTGCAGCACAGCTGGTAATCGGAGTGTAGACTGCAGCACAGCCGGTAATCAGAGTGTAGACTGCAGCACAGCTGGTAATCGGAGTGTAGACTGCAGCACAGCTGGTAATCGGAGTGTAGACTGCAGCACAGCTGGTAATCGGAGTGTAGACTGCAGCACAGCTGGTAATCGGAGTGTAGACTGCAGCACAGCTGGTAATCGGAGTGTAGACTGCAGCACAGCCTGGTAATCGGAGTGTAGACTGCAGCACAGCTGGTAATCGGAGTGTAGACTGCAGCACAGCTGGTAATCGGAGTGTAGACTGCAGCACGCTGGTAATCGGAGTGTAGACTGCAGCAAAGCCTGGTAATCGGAGTGTAGACTGCAGCACAGCTGGTATTCGGAGTGTAGACTGCAGCACAGCTGGTAATCGGAGTGCAGACTGCAGCACACCTGGTAATCGGAGTGTAGACTGCAGCAACAGGTAATCGGAGTGTAGACTGCAGCACAGCCTGGTAATCGGAGTGTAGACTGCAGCACAGCCGGTAATCGGAGTGTAGACTGCAGCACAGCTGGTAATCGGAGTGTAGACTGCAGCACAGCTGGTAATCGGAGTGTAGACTGCAGCACAGCTGGTAATCGGAGTGTAGACTGCAGCACAGCTGGTAATCGGAGTGTAGACTGCAGCACATCTGTAATCTGAGTGTAGACTGCAGCACATCTGGTAATGTGAGTGTAGACTGCAACAGAGCCGGTAATCGGCGTGGAGACTGCAGCACAGCCGGTAATCGGAGTGTAGACTGCAGCACAGCCTGTAATTGGAGTGTAGACTGCAGCACAGCTGGTAATCGGAGTGTAGACTGCCGCATGCCGGAAATCGGAGTGTAGACTGCAGCACAGCCTGGTATTCGGAGTGTAGACTGCAGCACAGCTGATAATCAGGAGTGTAGACTGCAGCACAGCTGGTAATCGGAGTGTAGACTGCCGCATGCCGGTAATCGGAGTGTAGACTGCAGCACAGCCTGGTAATCGGAGTGCTAGACTGCAGCACAGCTGGTAATCGGAGTGTAGACTGCAGCACAGCTGGTAATCGGAGTGCTAGACTGCAGCACAGCTGGTAATTGGAGTGTAGACTGCAGCAAAGCCGGTAATCGGAGTGTAGACTGCAGCATAGCCGGTAATCGGAGTGTAGACTGCAGCACAGCCAGGTAATCGGAGTGTAGACTGCAGAAAAGCTGGTAACCTGACTGTAGACTGCAGCACAGCTGGTAATCTGAGTGTAGACTGCAGGATTGTTGGTAATCTGAATGTAGATTGCAGAACATCTGGTAATTTGAGTGTAGACTGCAGCACATCTGGTAATATGAGTGTAGACTGCAGCACAGCCGGTAATCAGAGTTTAGACTGCAGCACAGCTGGTAATCGGAGTGTAGACTGCTGCACAGCTGGTAATCGGAGTGTAGACTGCAGCACAGACGGTAATCGGAGTGAAGACTGCAGCACAGCTGGTAATCGGAGTGAAGACTGCAGCAGAGCTGGTAATCGGAGTGCAGGTAGCAGCACACCTGCTAATCGGAATGTAGACTGCAGCAGAGCCGGTATTCGGAGTGTAGACTGCAGCACAGCCGGTAATTGGAGTGTAGACTGCAGCAGAGCTGGTAATTGGAGTGTAGATTGCATCACACTGGGTATTCGGAGTGTAGACTGCAGCACAGCTGGTAATCAGAGTGTTGACTGCAGCACAGCTGGTAATCAGCGTGTCGACTCCAGCACAGCTGGTAATCAGAGTGCAGACTTCAGCACACCTGGTAATCAGAATATAGACTGCAGCACACCTTATAATCGGAGTGAAGACTGCAGCACAGCTGGTAATCGGAGTGTAGACTGCAGCACAGCTGGTAATCGGAGGGTAGACTGCAGCACAGCTGGTAATCGGAGTGCAGACTGCAGCACTGCTGGTAATTGGAGTGTAGACTGCAGCACAGCTGGTAATCGGAGTGTAGACTGCAGCACAGCCGGTAATCGGAGTGTAGACTGCAGCAAAGCCGGTAATCGGAGCGTAGACTGCAGCATAGCCGTTAATCGGAGTGTAGACAGCAGCAAAGCCGGTAATCGGAGTGTAGACTGCAGAAAAGCTGGTAACCTGACTGTAGACTGCAGCACAGCGGGTAATCTGAGTGTAGACTGCAGGATTGTTGGTAATCTGAATGTAGATTGCAGCACATCTGGTAATTTGAGTGTAGACTGCAGCACATCTGTTAATATGAGTGTAGACTGCAGCACAGCCGGTAATCAGAGTGTAGACTGCAGCACAGCCGGTAATTGGAGTGTAGACTGTAGCACAGCTGGTAATCGGAGTGTAGACTGCAGCACAGCCTGTAATCGGAGTGTTGACTGCAGCACAGCCGGTAATCGGAATGTAGACTGCAGCACAGCTGGTAATCGGAGTGTAGACTGCAGCACAGCTGGTAATCGGAGTGTAGACTGCAGCACAGCCGGTAATCGGAGTGAAGACTGCAGCACAGCTGGTAATCGGAGTGAAGACTGCAGCAGAGCTGGTAATCGGAGTGCAGGTAGCAGCACACCTGCTAATCGGAGTGTAGACTGCAGCAGAGCTGGTAATCGGAGTGTAGACTGCAGCACAGCCGGTAATTGGAGTGTAGACTGCAGCACAGCTGGTAATCGGAGGGTGGACTGCAGCACAGCTGGTAATCGGATTGTAGACTGCAGCAGAGCTGGTAATCGGAGTGTAGACTGCATCACACCTGGTATTCGGAGTGTAGACTGCAGCACAGCTGATAATCAGAGTGTAGACTGCAGTACTGCTGGTAATCGGAGTGTAGACTGCCGCATGCCGGAAATCGGAGTGTAGACTGCAGCACAGCTGGTAATCGGAGGGTAGACTGCAGCACAGCTGGTAATCGGAGTGCAGACTGCAGCACTGCTGGTAATTGGAGTGTAGACTGCAGCACAGCTGGTAATCGGAGTGTAGACTGCAGCACAGTTGGTAATCGGAGTGTAGACTGCAGCAAAGCTGGTAATCGGAGCGTAGACTGCAGCATAGCCGGTAATCGGAGTGTAGACTGCAGCACAGCCGGTAATCGGAGTGTAGACTGCAGAAAAGCTGGTAACCTGACTGTAGACTGCAGCACAGCTGGTAATCTGAGTGTAGACTGCAGGATTGTTGGTAATCTGAATGTAGATTGCAGCACATCTGGTAATTTGAGTGTAGACTGCAGCACATCTGGTAATATGAGTGTAGACTGCAGCACAGCCGGTAATCAGAGTGTAGACTGCAGCACAGCTGGTAATCGGAGTGTAGACTGCAGCACAGCTGGTAATCGGAGTGTAGACTGCAGCACAGACGGTAATCGGAGTGAAGACTGCAGCACAGCTGGTAATCGGAGTGAAGACTGCAGCAGAGCTGCTAATCGGAGTGCAGGTAGCAGCACACCTGCTAATCGGAGTGTTGACTGCAGCAGAGCCGGTAATCGGAGTGTAGACTGCAGCACAGCCGGTAATTGGAGTGTAGACTGCCGCATGCCGGAAATCGGAGTGTAGACTGCAGCACAGCTGGTAATCGGAGTCTAGACTGCAGCACAGCTGGTAATCAGAGGGTAGACTGCAGCAGAGCTGGTAATCGGAGTGCAGACTGCAGCACTGCTGGTAATTGGAGTGTAGACTGCAGCAAAGCCGGTAATCGGAGTGTAGACTGCAGCATAGCCGGTAATCGGAGTGTAGACTGCAGCACAGCCGGTAATCGGAGTGTAGACTGCAGAAAAGCTGGTAACCTGACTGTGGACTGCAGCACAGCTGGTAATCTGAGTGTAGACTGCAGGATTGTTGGTAATCTGAATGTAGATTGCAGAACATCTGGTAATTTGAGTGTAGACTGCAGCACATCTGGTAATATGAGTGTAGACTGCAGCACAGCCGGTAATCAGAGTTTAGACTGCAGCACAGCTGGTAATCGGAGTGTAGACTGCTGCACAGCTGGTAATCGGAGTGTAGACTGCAGCACAGACGGTAATCGGAGTGAAGACTGCAGCACAGCTGGTAATCGGAGTGAAGACTGCAGCAGAGCTGGTAATCGGAGTGCAGGTAGCAGCACACCTGCTAATCGGAATGTAGACTGCAGCAGAGCCGGTAATCGGAGTGTAGACTGCAGCACAGCCGGTAATTGGAGTGTAGACTGCAGCACAGCTGGTAATCGGAGGGTAGACTGCAGCAGAGCTGGTAATCGGATTGTAGACTGCAGCAGAGCTGGTAATTGGAGTGTAGACTGCAGCACAGCTGGTATTCGGAGTGTAGACTGCAGCACAGCTGGTAATCAGAGTGTTGACTGCAGCACAGCTGGTAATCGGAGTGTAGACTGCAGCACAGCTGGTAATCAGAGTGTAGACTGCAGCACACCTGGTAATCAGGAGTGTAGACTGCAGCACAGCCTGTAATCGGAGTGTAGACTGCAGCACAGCTGGTAATCGGAGTGTAGACTGCAGCACAGCTGGTAATCGGAGTGTAGACTGCAGCACAGCTGGTAATCGGAGTGTAGACTGCAGCACAGCTGGTAATTGGAGTGTAGACTGCAGCACAGCTGGTAATCGGAGTGTAGACTGCAGCACAGCTGGTAATCGGAGTGAAGACTGCAGCACAGATGGTAATCGGAGTGTAGACTGCAGCACACCTGCTAATTGGAGTGTAGACTGCAGCACAGCCGGTAATCGGAGTGTAGACTGCAGCACAGCCGGTAATCGGAGTGTAGACTGCAGCACAGCTGGTAATCGGAGTGTAGACTGCAGCACAGCTGGTAATCGGATTGTAGACTGCAGCACAGCTGGTAATCGGAGTGTAGACTGCAGCACAGCTGGTAATCGGAGTGTAGACTGCAGCACAGCTGGTAATCAGAGTGTAGACTGCAGCACAGCTGGTAATCGGAGTGTAGACTGCAGCACAGCTGGTAATCGGAGTGTAGACTGCAGCACAGCCGGTAATCGGAGTGTAGACTGCAGCACAGCTGGTAATCGGAGTGTAGACTGCAGCACAGCTGGTAATCGGAGTGTAGACTGCAGCACAGCCTGGTAATCGGAGTGTAGACTGCAGCACAGCCTGGTAATCGGAGTGTAGACTGCAGCACACCTGGTAATCGGAGTGTAGACTGCAGCACAGCTGGTAATCGGAGTGTAGACTGCAGCACAGCTGGTAATCGGAGTGTAGACTGCAGCACAGCCTGTAATCGGAGTGTAGACTGCAGCACAGCTGGTAATCGGAGTGTAGACTGCAGCACAGCTGGTAATTGGAATGTAGACTGCAAAACATCTGGTAATTTGAGTGTAGACTGCAGCACAGCTGTTAAGCGGAGTGTAGACTGCAGCACAGTCGGTAATCGGAATGTAGACTGCAGCAGAGACGGTAATCGGAGTGTAGATTGCAGCACAGCCGGCAATTTGAGTGTAGACTGCATCACATCTGGTAATATGAGTGTAGACTGCAGCACAGCCGGTAATCAGAGTGTAGACTGCAGCACAGCCGGTAATTGGAGTGTAGGCTGTAGCACAGCTGGTAAACGGAGTGTAGACTGCAGCACAGCCTGTAATCGGAGTGTTGACTGCAGCACAGCTGGTAATCGGAATGTAGACTGCAGCACAGCTGGTAATCGGAGTGTAGACTGCAGCACAGCTGGTAATCGGAGTGTAGACTGCAGCACAGACGGTAATCGGAGTGTTGACATCAGCACAGCCGGTAGTCGGAGTGAAGACTGCAGCACAGCTGGTAATCGGAGTGTAGACTGCAGCACACCTGGTAATCGGCGTGTAGACTGCAGCACAGATGGTAATCAGAGTGTAGACTGCAGCACACCTGGTAAAAGGAATATAGACTGCAGCACACCTTATAATCGGAGTGTAGACTGAAGCACAGCTGGTAATCGGAATGTAGACTGCCGCATGCCGGAAATCGGAGTGTAGACTGCAGCACAGCTGGTAATCGGAGTGTAGACTGCAGCACAGCTGGTAATTGGAGTGTAGACTGCAGCACAGCTGGTAATTGGAGTGTAGACTGCAGCACAGCTAGTAATCGGAGAGTAGACTGCAGCACAGCTGGTAATCGGAGTGTAGACTGCAGCACACCAGGTAATCGGAAGGTAGACAGCAGCACACCTGATAATCAGAGTGTAGACCGCAGTACTGCTGGTAATCGGAGTGTACACTGCCGCATGCCGGAAATCGGAGTGTAGACTGCAGCACAGCTGGTAATCGGAGTGTAGACTGCAGCACAGCTGGTAATCGGAGGGTAGACTGCAGCACAGCTGGTAATCGGAGTGCAGACTGCAGCACTGCTGGTAATTGGAGTGTAGACTGCAGCACAGCTGGTAATCGGAGTGTAGACTGCAGCACAGCCGGTAATCGGAGTGTAGACTGCAGCAAAGCCCTTAATCTGAGCGTAGACTGCAGCATAGCCGGTAATCGGAGTGTAGACAGCAGCAAAGCCGGTAATCGGAGTGTAGACTGCAGGATTGTTGGTAATCTGAATGTAGATTGCAGCACATCTGGTAATTTGAGTGTAGACTGCAGCACATCTGTTAATATGAGTGTAGACTGCAGCACAGCCGGTAATCAGAGTGTAGACTGCAGCACAGCCGGTAATCAGAGTGTAGACTGCAGCACAGCCGGTAATTGGAGTGTAGACTGTAGCACAGCTGGTAATCGGAGTGTAGACTGCAGCACAGCCTGTAATCGGAGTGTTGACTGCAGCACAGCCGGTAATTGGAGTGTAGACTGCAGCACAGCTGGTAATCGGAGTGTAGACTGCAGCACAGCCGGTAATCGGAGTGAAGACTGCAGCACAGCTGGTAATCGGAGTGTAGACTGCAGCACAGCTGGTAATCGGAGTGTAGACTGCAGCACAGCTGGTAATCGGAGTGTAGACTGCAGCACAGCCGGTAATCGGAGTGAAGACTGCAGCACAGCTGGTAATCGGAGTGTAGACTGCAGCAGAGCCGGTAATCGGAGTGTAGACTGCAGCACAGCCGGTAATTGGAGTGTAGACTGCAGCACAGCTGGTAATCGGAGGGTAGACTGCAGCACAGCTGGTAATCGGATTGTAGACTGCAGCAGAGCTGGTAATCGGAGTGTAGACTGCATCACACCTGGTATTCGGAGTGTCGACTGCAGCACAGCTGATAATCAGAGTGTAGACTGCAGTACTGCTGGTAATCGGAGTGTAGACTGCCGCATGCAGGAAATCGGAGTGCAGACTGCAGCACTGCTGGTAATTGGAGTGTAGACTGCAGCACAGCTGGTAATCGGAGTGTAGACTGCAGCACAGCCGGTAATCGGAGTGTAGACTGCAGCAAAGCTGCTAATCGGAGTGCAGGTAGCAGCACACTTGCTAATCGGAGTGTAGACTGCAGCAGAACCGGTAATCGGAGTGTAGACTGCAGAAAAGCTGGTAACCTGACTGTAGACTGCAGCACAGCTGGTAATCTGAGTGTAGACTGCAGGATTGTTGGTAATCTGAATGTAGATTGCAGCAGAGCTGGTAATCGGAGTGTAGACTGCATCACAGCTGGTATTCGGAGTGTAGACTGCAGCACAGCTGGTAATCAGAGTGTTGACTGCAGCACAGCTGGAAATCAGAGTGTAGACTGCAGCACAGCTGGTAATCAGGAGTGTAGACTGCAGCACAGCTGGTAATCGGAGGTATAGACTGCAGCACAGCCTGATAATCGGAGTGAAGACTGCAGCACAGCTGGTAATCGGAGTGTAGACTGCCGCATCAGCCTGGAAATCGGAGTGTAGACTGCAGCACAGCCGGTATTCGGAGAGTAGACTGCAGCACAGCTGGTAATCGGAGGGTACACTGCAGCACAGCTGGTAATCGGAGTGTCGACTGCAGCACACCTGGTAATCGGAAGGTAGACTGCAGCACACCTGATAATCAGAGTGTAGACTGCAGCACAGCTGGTAATCAGAGGGTAGACTGCAGCACAGCTGGTAATTGGAATGTAGACTGCAAAACATCTGGTAATTTGAGTGTAGACTGCAGCACAGCTGTTAAGCGGAGTGTAGACTGCAGCACAGTCGGTAATCGGAATGTAGACTGCAGCAGAGACGGTAATCGGAGTGTAGATTGCAGCACAGCCGGTAATTTGAGTGTAGACTGCATCACATCTGGTAATATGAGTGTAGACTGCAGCACAGCCGGTAATCAGAGTGTAGACTGCAGCACAGCCGGTAATTGGACTGTAGACTGTAGCACAGCTGGTAATCGGAGTGTAGACTGCAGCACAGCCTGTAATCGGAGTGTTGACTGCAGCACAGCTGGTAATCGGAATGTAGACTGCAGCACAGCTGGTAATCGGAGTGTAGACTGCAGCACAGCTGGTAATCGGAGTGTAGACTGCAGCACAGACGGTAATCGGAGTGTTGACATCAGCACAGCCGGTAATCGGAGTGTAGACTGCAGCACACCTGGTAATCGGCGTGTAGACTGCAGCACAGATGGTAATCAGAGTGTAGACTGCAGCACACCTGGTAAAAGGAATATAGACTGCAGCACACCTTATAATCGGAGTGTAGACTGAAGCACAGCTGGTAATCGGAATGTAGACTGCCGCATGCCGGAAATCGGAGTGTAGACTGCAGCACAGCTGGTAATCGGAGTGTAGACTGCAGCACAGCTGGTAATTGGAGTGTAGACTGCAGCACAGATAGTAATCGGAGAGTAGACTGCAGCACAGCTGGTAATCGGAGGGTAGACTGCAGCACAGCTGGTAATCGGAGTGTAGACTGCAGCACACCAGGTAATCGGAAGGTAGACAGCAGCACACCTGATAATCAGAGTGTAGACTGCAGTACTGCTGGTAATCGGAGTGTACACTGCCGCATGCCGGAAATCGGAGTGTAGACTGCAGCACAGCTGGTAATCGGAGTGTAGACTGCAGCACAGCTGGTAATCGGAGGGTAGACTGCAGCACAGCTGGTAATCGGAGTGCAGACTGCAGCACTGCTGGTAATTGGAGTGTAGACTGCAGCACAGCTGGTAATCGGAGTGTAGACTGCAGCACAGCCGGTAACCTGACTGTAGACTGCAGCACAGCTGGTAATCTGAGTGTAGACTGCAGGATTGTTGGTAATCTGAATGTAGATTGCAGCACATCTGGTAATTTGAGTGTAGACTGCAGCACATCTGTTAATATGAGTGTAGACTGCAGCACAGCCGGTAATCAGAGTGTAGACTGCAGCACAGCCGGTAATTGGAGTGTAGACTGTAGCACAGCTGGTAATCGGAGTGTAGACTGCAGCACAGACTGTAATCGGAGTGTAGACTGAAGCACAGCTGGTAATCGGAATGTAGACTGCCGCATGCCGGAAATCGGAGTGTAGACTGCAGCACAGCTGGTAATCGGAGTGTAGACTGCAGCACAGCTGGTAATTGGAGTGTAGACTGCAGCACAGCTAGTAATCGGAGAGTAGACTGCAGCACAGCTGGTAATCGGAGTGTAGACTGCAGCACAGCTGGCAATCGGAGTGTAGACTGCAGCACAGCTGGTAATCGGAGTGCAGACTGCAGCACTGCTGGTAATTGGAGTGTAGACTGCAGCACAGCTGGTAATCGGAGTGTAGACTGCAGCACAGCCGGTAACCTGACTGTAGACTGCAGCACAGCTGGTAATCTGAGTGTAGACTGCAGGATTGTTGGTAATCTGAATGTAGATTGCAGCACATCTGGTAATTTGAGTGTAGACTGCAGCACATCTGTTAATATGAGTGTAGACTGCAGCACAGCCGGTAATCAGAGTGTAGACTGCAGCACAGCCGGTAATTGGAGTGTAGACTGTAGCACAGCTGGTAATCGGAGTGTAGACTGCAGCACAGCCTGTGATCGGAGTGTTGACTGCAGCACAGCCGGTAATCGGAATGTAGACTGCAGCACAGCTGGTAATCGGAGTGTAGACTGCAGCACAGCTGGTAATCGGAGTGTAGACTGCAGCACAGACGGTAATCGGAGTGAAGACTGCAGCACAGCTGGTAATCGGAGTGAAGACTGCAGCAGAGCTGGTAATCGGAGTGCAGGTAGCAGCACACCTGCTAATCGGAGTGTAGACTGCAGCAGAGCCGGTAATCGGAGTGTAGACTGCAGCACAGCCGGTAATTGGAGTGTAGACTGCAGCACAGCTGGTAATCGGAGGGTAGACTGCAGCACAGCTGGTAATCGGATTGTAGACTGCAGCAGAGCTGGTAATCGGAGTGTAGACTGCATCACACCTGGTATTCGGAGAGTAGACTGCAGCACAGCTGATAATCAGAGTGTAGACTGCAGTACTGCTGGTAATCAGAGTGTAGACTGCCGCATGCCGGAAATCGGAGTGTAGACTGCAGCACAGCTGGTAATCGGAGGGTAGACTGCAGCACAGCTGGTAATCGGAGTGCAGACTGCAGCACTGCTGGTAATTGGAGTGTAGACTGCAGCACAGCTGGTAATCGGAGTGTAGACTGCAGCACAGCCGGTAATCGGAGTGTAGACTGCAGCAAAGCCGGTAATCGGAGTGTAGACTGCAGCATAGCCGGTAATCGGAGTGTAGACTGCAGCACAGCCGGTAATCGGAGTGTAGACTGCAGAAAAGCTGGTAACCTGACTGTAGACTGCAGCACAGCTGGTAATCTGAGTGTAGACTGCAGGATTGTTGGTAATCTGAATGTAGATTGCAGCACATCTGGTAATTTGAGTGTAGACTGCAGCACATCTGGTAATATGAGTGTAGACTGCAGCACAGCCGGTAATCAGAGTGTAGACTGCAGCACAGCTGGTAATCGGAGTGTAGACTGCAGCACAGACGGTAATCGGAGGGAAGACTGCAGCACAGCTGGTAATCGGAGTGAAGACTGCAGCAGAGCTGCTAATCGGAGTGCAGGTAGCAGCACACCTGCTAATCGGAGTGTAGACTGCAGCAGAGCCGGTAATCGGAGTGTAGACTGCAGCACAGCTGGTAATCGGAGGGTAGACTGCAGCAGAGCTGGTAATCGGATTGTATACTGCAGCAGAGCTGGTAATCGGAGTGTAGACTGCATCACACTGGGTATTCGGAGTGTAGACTGCAGCACAGCTGGTAATCAGAGTGTTGACTGCAGCAAAGCTGGAAATCAGCGTGTAGACTCCAGCACAGCTGGTAATCAGAGTGCAGACTGCAGCACACCTGGTAATCGGAATATAGACTGCAGCACACCTTATAATCGGAGTGAAGACTGCAGCACAGCTGGTAATCGGAGTGTAGACTGCCGCACAGCTGGTAATCGGAGTGTAGACTGCAGCACAGCCGGTAATCGGAGTGTAGACTGCAGCACAGCCTGGTAATCGGAGTGTAGACTGCAGCACAGCTGGTAATCGAGTGTAGACTGCAGCACAGCTGGTAATCGGAGTGTAGACTGCAGCACACCTGGTAATCGGAGTGTAGACTGCAGCACAGCTGTAATCGAGTGTAGACTGCAGCACAGCTGGTAATCGGAGTGTAGACTGCAGCACAGCTGGTAATCGAGTGTAGACTGCAGCACATCTGGTAATCTGAGTGTAGACTGCAGCACAGCGGTAATCGGAGTGTAGACTGCAGCACAGCTGGTAATCGGAGTGTAGACTGCAGCACAGCTGGTAATCGGAGTGTAGACTGCAGCACAGCTGGTAATCGGAGTGTAGACTGCAGCACAGCTGGTAATATGAGTGTAGACTGCAGCACAGCCGGTAATCGGAGTGTAGACTGCAGCACAGCTGGTAATCGGAGTGTAGACTGTAGCACAGCTGGTAATCGGAGTGTAGACTGCAGCACAGCCTGTAATCGGAGTGTTGACTGCAGCACAGCCGGTAATAGGAATGTAGACTGCAGCACAGCTGGTAATCGGAGTGTAGACTGCAGCACAGCTGGTAATCGGAGTGTAGACTGCAGCACAGACGGTAATCGGAGTGTTGACATCAGCACAGCCGGTAGTCGGAGTGAAGACTGCAGCACAGCTGGTAATCGGAGTGTAGACTGCAGCACACCTGGTAATCGGCGTGTAGACTGCAGCACAGATGGTAATCAGAGTGTAGACTGCAGCACACCTGGTAAAAGGAATATAGACTGCAGCACACCTTATAATCGGAGTGTAGACTGAAGCACAGCTGGTAATCGGAATGTAGACTGCCGCATGCCGGAAATCGGAGTGTAGACTGCAGCACAGCTGGTAATCGGAGTGTAGACTGCAGCACAGCTGGTAATTGGAGTGTAGACTGCAGCAGAGCTGCTAATCGGAGTGCAGGTAGCAGCACACCTGCTAATCGGAGTGTAGACTGCAGCAGAGCCGGTAATCGGAGTGTAGACTGCAGCACAGCCGGTAATTGGAGTGTAGACTGCAGCACAGCTGGTAATCGGAGGGTAGACTGCAGCAGAGCTGGTAATCGGATTGTATACTGCAGCAGAGCTGGTAATCGGAGTGTAGACTGCATCACACTGGGTATTCGGAGTGTAGACTGCAGCACAGCTGGTAATCAGAGTGTTGACTGCAGCAAAGCTGGAAATCAGCGTGTAGACTCCAGCACAGCTGGTAATCAGAGTGCAGACTGCAGCACACCTGGTAATCGGAATATAGACTGCAGCACACCTTATAATCGGAGTGAAGACTGCAGCACAGCTGGTAATCGGAGTGTAGACTGCCGCATGCTGGAAATCGGAGTGTAGACTGCAGCACAGCCGGTATTCGGAGAGTAGACTGCAGCACAGCTGGTAATCGGAGGGTACACTGCAGCACAGCTGGTAATCGGAGTGTCGACTGCAGCACACCTGGTAATCGGAAGGTAGACTGCAGCACACCTGATAATCAGAGTGTAGACTGCAGCACAGCTGGTAATCAGAGGGTAGACTGCAGCACAGCTGGTAATTGGAATGTAGACTGCAAAACATCTGGTAATTTGAGTGTAGACTGCAGCACAGCTGTTAAGTGGAGTGTAGACTGCAGCACAGTCGGTAATCGGAATGTAGACTGCAGCAGAGACGGTAATCGGAGTGTAGATTGCAGCACAGCCGGTAATTTGAGTGTAAACTGCATCACATCTGGTAATATGAGTGTAGACTGCAGCACAGCCGGTAATCAGAGTGTAGACTGCAGCACAGCCGGTAATTGGAGTGTAGACTGTAGCACAGCTGGTAATCGGAGTGTAGACTGCAGCACAGCCTGTAATCGGAGTGTTGACTGCAGCACAGCCGGTAATCGGAATGTAGACTGCAGCACAGCTGGTAATCGGAGTGTAGATTGCAGCACAGCTGGTAATCGGAGTGTAGACTGCAGCACAGACGGTAATCGGAGTGTAGACTGCAGCACAGCCGGTAGTCGGAGTGTAGACTGCAGCACAGCTGGTAATCGGAGTGTGGACTGCAGCACACCTGGTAATCGGCGTGTAGACTGCAGCACAGATGGTAATCAGAGTGTAGACTGCAGCACACCTGGTAATCAGCTTGTAGACTCCAGCACATCTGGTAATCAGAGTGTAGACTGCAGCACAGCTGGTAATCGGAGTGTAGACTGCAGCATGCCGGAAATCGGAGTGTAGACTGCAGCACAGCTGGTAATCGGAGTGTAGACTGCAGCACAGCTGGTAATTGGAGTGTAGACTGCAGCACAGCTGGTAATCGGAGAGTAGACTGCAGCACAGCTGGTAATCGGAGTGTAGACTGCAGCACAGCTGGTAATCGGAGTGTAGACTGCAGCACACCTGGTAATCGGAGTGTAGACAGCAGCACACCTGGAAATCAGAGTGTAGACTGCAGCACTGCTGTAATCGGAGTGTACACTGCAGCATCCTGGTAATCGGAGTGTAGACTGCAGCACAGCTGGTAATCGGAGTGTAGACTGCAGCACAGCTGGTAATCGGAGGGTAGACTGCAGCACAGCTGGTAATCGGAGTGTAGACTGCAGCACTGCTGGTAATTGGAGTGTAGACTGCAGCACAGCTGGTAATCGGAGTGTAGACTGCAGCACAGCCGGTAACCTGACTGTAGACTGCAGCACAGCTGGTAATCTGAGTGTAGACTGCAGGATTGTTGGTAATCTGAATGTAGATTGCAGCACAGCCGGTAATCAGAGTGTAGACTGCAGCACAGCCGGTAATTGGAGTGTAGACTGTAGCACAGCTGGTAATCGGAGTGTAGACTGCAGCACAGCCTGTAATCGGAGTGTTGACTGCAGCACAGCCGGTAATCGGAATGTAGACTGCAGCTTACCGGATTATCGGAGTGTAGACTGCAGCACAGCTGGTAATCGGAGTGTAGACTGCATCACTCTTGGTAATCGGAGTGTAGACTGCAGCACAGCTGGTAATTGGAGTGTAGACTGCAGCACAGCTGGTAATCGGAGTGTAGACTGCAGCACAGCTGGTAATCGGAGTGTAGACTGCAGCACAGCTGGTAATCGGAGTGTAGACTGCAGCACAGCTGGTAATCGGAGTGTAGACTGCAGCACAGCTGGTAATCGGAGTGTAGACTGCAGCACAGCTGGTAATCGGAGTGTAGACTGCAGCACAGCTGGTAATCGGAGTGTAGACTGCAGCACAGCTGGTAATCGGAGTGTAGACTGCAGCACAGCTGGTAATCGGAGTGTAGACTGCAGCACAGCTGGTAATCTGAGTGTAGACTGCAGCACAGCTGGTAATCTGAGTGTAGACTGCAGCACAGCTGGTAATCTGAGTGTAGACTGCAGCACACCTGGTAATCTGAGTGTAGACTGCAGCACAGCTGGTATTCGGAGTGTAGACTGCAGCACAGCTGGTAATCGAGTGTAGACTGCAGCACAGCTGGTAATCGGAGTGTAGACTGCAGCACAGCCTGGTAATCGGAATGTAGACTGCAGCACAGCTGGTAATTCGAGTGTAGACTGCAGCACAGCTGGTAATCGGAGTGTAGACTGCAGCACAGCCGGTAATCCGGAGTGTAGGACTGTAGCACAGCTGGTAATCGGAGTGTAGACTGCAGCACACCTGGTAATCGGAGTGTAGACTGCAGCACAGCCGTTAATCGGAGTGTAGAAAGCAGCACAGCTGGTAATCGGAGTGTAGACTGCAGCACAGCTGGTAATCGGAGTGTAGACTGCAGCACAGCTGGTAATCGGAGTGTAGACTGCAGCACAGCTGGTAATCGGAGTGTAGACTGCAGCACAGCCGAGTAATCGAGAGTGAGACTGCAGCACTGCTGGTAATCGGAGTGTAGACTGCAGGCACAGCCTGGTAATCGGAGTGTAGACTGCAGCACAGCTGGTAATCGGAGTGTAGACTGCAGCACAGCTGGTAATCGGAGTGTAGACTGCAGCACAGCTGGTAATCGGAGTGTAGACTGCAGCACAGCTGGTAATCGGAGTGTAGACTGCAGCACAGCTGGTAATCGGAGTGTAGACTGCAGCACAGCTGGTAATCGGAGTGTAGACTGCAGCACAGCCTGGTAATCGGAGTGTAGACTGCAGCACAGCCTGGTAATCGGAGTGTAGACTGCAGCACAGCTGGTAATCGGAGTGTAGACTGCAGCACAGCTGGTAATCGGAGTGTAGACTGCAGCACAGCTGGTAATCGGAGTGTAGACTGCAGCACAGCTGGTAATCGGAGTGTAGACTGCAGCACAGCTGGTAATCGGAGTGTAGACTGCAGCACAGCTGGTAATCGGAGTGTAGACTGCAGCACAGCTGGTAATCGGAGTGTAGACTGCAGCACAGCTGGTAATCGGAGTGTAGACTGCAGCACAGCTGGTAATCGGAGTGTAGACTGCAGCACAGCTGGTAATCGGAGTGTAGACTGCAGCACAGCTGGTAATCGGAGTGTAGACTGCAGCACAGCTGGTAATCGGAGTGTAGACTGCAGCACAGCTGGTAATCGGAGTGTAGACTGCAGCACAGCCGGTAATCGGAGTGTAGACTGCAGCACAGCTGGTAATCGGAGTGTAGACTGCAGCACAGCTGGTAATCGGAGTGTAGACTGCAGCACAGCCTGTAATCGGAGTGTAGACTGCAGCAAAGCTGGTAATCGGAGTGTAGACTGCAGCACAGCTGGTAATCGGAGTGTAGACTGCAGCACAGCTGGTAATCGGAGTGAAGACTGCAGCACAGCCTGGTAATCGGAGTGTAGACTGCAGCACAGCTGGTAATCGGAGTGTAGACTGCAGCACAGCCTGGTAATCGGAGTGTAGACTGCAGCACAGCTGGTAATCGGAGTGTAGACTGCAGCACAGCTGGTAATCGGAGTGTAGACTGCAGCACAGCTGGTAATCGGAGTGTAGACTGCAGCACAGCCTGGTAATCGGAGTGTAGACTGCAGCACAGCCTGGTAATCGGAGTGTAGACTGCAGCACAGCTGGTAATCGGAGTGTAGACTGCAGCACAGCTGGTAATCGGAGTGTAGACTGCAGCACAGCTGGTAATCGGAGTGTAGACTGCAGCACAGCTGGTAATCGGAGTGTAGACTGCAGCACAGCTGGTAATCGGAGTGTAGACTGCAGCACAGCCTGGTAATCGGAGTGTAGACTGCAGCAGAGCTGGTAATCGGAGTGTAGACTGCAGCACAGCTGGTAATCGGAATGTAGACTGCAGCACAGCTGGTAATCGGAGTGTAGGACTGCAGCACACCCTGGTAATCGGAGTGTAGACTGCAGCACAGCTGGTAATCGGAGTGAAGACTGCAGCACACCTGGTAATCGGAATGGAGACTGCAGCACAGCTGGTAATCGGAGTGTAGACTGCAGCACAGCTGGTAATCGGAGTGTAGACTGCAGCACAGCTGGTAATCGGAGTGTAGACTGCAGCACAGCTGGTAATCGGAGTGTAGACTGCAGCACAGCTGGTAATCGGAGTGTAGACTGCAGCACAGCTGGTAATCGGAGTGTAGACTGCAGCACAGCTGGTAATCGGAGTGTAGACTGCAGCACAGCTGGTAATCGGAGTGTAGACTGCAGCACAGCTGGTAATCGGAGTGTAGACTGCAGCACAGCTGGTAATCGGAGTGTAGACTGCAGCACAGCTGGTAATCGGAGTGTAGACTGCAGCACAGCTGGTAATCGGAGTGTAGACTGCAGCACAGCTGGTAATCGGAGTGTAGACTGCAGCACAGCTGGTAATCGGAGTGTAGACTGCAGCACAGCTGGTAATCGGAGTGTAGACTGCAGCACAGCTGGTAATCGGAGTGTAGACTGCAGCACAGCTGGTAATCGGAGTGTAGACTGCAGCACAGCTGGTAATCGGAGTGTAGACTGCAGCACAGCTGGTAATCGGAGTGTAGACTGCAGCACAGCTGGTAATCGGAGTGTAGACTGCAGCACAGCTGGTAATCGGAGTGTAGACTGCAGCACAGCTGGTAATCGGAGTGTAGACTGCAGCACAGCCTGGTAATCGGAGTGTAGACTGCAGCACAGCTGGTAATCGGAGTGTAGACTGCAGCACAGCTGGTAATCGGAGTGTAGACTGCAGCACAGCTGGTAATCGGAGTGTAGACTGCAGCACAGCTGGTAATCGGAGTGTAGACTGCAGCACAGCTGGTAATCGGAGTGTAGACTGCAGCACAGCTGGTAATCGGAGTGTAGACTGCAGCACAGCCTGGTAATCCGGAGTGTAGACTGCAGCACAGCTGGTAATCGGAGTGTAGACTGCAGCACAGCTGGTAATCGGAGTGTAGACTGCAGCACAGCTGGTAATCGGAGTGTAGACTGCAGCACAGCCTGGTAATCGGAGTGTAGACTGCAGCACAGCTGGTAATCGGAGTGTAGACTGCAGCACAGCCTGGTAATCGGAGTGTAGACTGCAGCACAGCTGGTAATCGGAGTGTAGACTGCAGCACACCTGGTAATCGAGTGTAGACTGCAGCACAGCCTGGAATCGGAGTGTAGACTGCAGCACAGCTGTATTCGGAGTGTAGACTGCAGCACAGCTGGTAATCGGAGTGTAGACTGCAGCACAGCTGGTAATCGGACGTGTAGACTGCCAGCACACCTGGTAATCGAGAGTGTAGACTGCAGCACACCTGGGTAATCGGAGCTGTAGGACTGCAGCACACCTGGTAATCGGAGTGTAGACTGCAGCACACTGGTAATCGAGTGTAGACTGCATCACACTTGTAATCGGAGTGTAGACTGCAGCATCCCTGTAATCGGAGTGTAGACTGCAGCACAGCTGGTAATCGATTGTAGACTGCAGCACAGCTGTAATCGGAGTGTAGACTGCAGCACACTGGAATCGGAGTGTAGGACTGCAGCACACTGGTAATCGGAGTGTAGACTGCAGCACAGCTGGTAATCGGAGTGTAGACTGCAGCACAGCTGGTAATCGGAGTGTAGACTGCAGCACAGCTGGTAATCGGAGTGTAGACTGCAGCACAGCTGGTAATCGGAGTGTAGACTGCAGCACAGCTGGTAATCGGAGTGTAGACTGCAGCACAGCTGGTAATCGGAGTGTAGACTGCAGCACAGCTGGTAATCGGAGTGTAGACTGCAGCACAGCTGGTAATCGGAGTGTAGACTGCAGCACAGCTGGTAATCGGAGTGTAGACTGCAGCACAGCTGGTAATCGGAGTGTAGACTGCAGCACAGCTGGTAATCGGAGTGTAGACTGCAGCACAGCTGGTAATCGGAGTGTAGACTGCAGCACAGCCTGGTAATCGGAGTGTAGACTGCAGCACAGCTGGTAATCGGAGTGTAGACTGCAGCACAGCTGGTAATCGGAGTGTAGACTGCAGCACAGCTGGTAATCGGAGTGTAGACTGCAGCACAGCCTGGTAATCGGAGTGTAGACTGCAGCACAGCTGGTATCTGGAGTGTAGACTGCAGCACAGCTCGGTAATCGGAGTGTAGACTGCAGCACAGCTGGTAATCGAGTGTAGACTGCAGCACAGCTGGTAATCGGAGTGTAGACTGCAGCACAGCCTGGTAATCGGAGTGTAGACTGCAGCACAGCCGGTAATCGGAGTGTAGACTGCAGCACAGCTGGTAATCGGAGTGTAGACTGCAGCACAGCTGGTAATCGGAGTGTAGACTGCAGCACAGCTGGTAATCGGAGTGTAGACTGCAGCACAGCCTGGTAATCGGAGTGTAGACTGCAGCACAGCTGGTAATCGGAGTGTAGACTGCAGCACAGCCTGGTAATCGGAGTGTAGACTGCAGCACAGCTGGTAATCGGAGTGTAGACTGCAGCACAGCCTGGTAATCGAGTGTAGACTGCAGCACAGCTGGTAATCGGAGTGTAGACTGCAGCACAGCTGGTAATCGAGTGTAGACTGCAGCACAGCCTGGTAATCGGAGTGTAGACTGCAGCACAGCTGGTAATCGGAGTGTAGACTGCAGCACAGCTGTAATCGGAGTGTAGACTGCAGCACAGCTGGTAATCGGAGTGTAGACTGCAGCACAGCTGGTAATCGGAGTGTAGACTGCAGCACAGCTGGTAATCGGAGTGTAGACTGCAGCACAGCTGGTAATTCGGAGTGTAGACTGCAGCACAGCTGGTAATCGGAGTGTAGACTGCAGCACAGCCTGGTAATCGGAGTGTAGACTGCAGCACAGCTGTAATCGGAGTGTAGACTGCAGCACAGCTGGTAATCGGAGTGTAGACTGCAGCACAGCCTGGTAATCGGAGTGTAGACTGCAGCACAGCTGGTAATCGGAGTGTAGACTGCAGCACAGCTGGTAATCGGAGTGTAGACTGCAGCACAGCTGGTAATCGGAGTGTAGACTGCAGCACAGCTGGTAATCGGAGTGTAGACTGCAGCACAGCTGGTAATCGGAGTGTAGACTGCAGCACAGCTGTAATCGGAGTGTAGACTGCAGCACAGCCTGGTAATCGGAGTGTAGACTGCAGCACAGCCTGGTAATCGGAGTGTAGACTGCAGCACAGCTGGTAATCGGAGTGTAGACTGCCGCATGCCGGTAATCGGAGTGTAGACTGCAGCACAGCTGGTAATCGGAGTGTAGACTGCAGCACAGCTGGTAATCGGAGTGTAGACTGCAGCACAGCTGGTAATCGGAGTGTAGACTGCCTCACTCTTGGCAATCGGAGTGTAGACTGCAGCACAGCTGTAATCGGAGTGTAGACTGCAGCACAGCTGGTAATCTGAGTGTAGACTGCAGCACAGCCGGTAATAGGAGTGTAGACTGCAGCACAGCTGGTAATAGGAGTGTAGACTGCAGCACAGCTGGTAATCGGAGTGTAGACTGCAGCACAGCTGGTAATCGGAGTGTAGACTGCAGCACACCTGGTAATCGGAGTGTAGACTGCAGCACAGCTGGTAATCGGAGTGTAGACTGCAGCACAGCTGGTAATCGGAGTGTAGACTGCAGCACAGCTGGTAATCGGAGTGTAGACTGCAGCACAGCTGGTAATCGGAGTGTAGACTGCAGCACAGCTGGTAATCGGTGAGTAGACTGCAGCACACCTGGTAATCGGAGTGTAGACTGCAGCACAGCCGGTAATCGGAGTGTAGACTGCAGCACAGCTGGTAATCGGAGTGTAGAATACAGCACAGCTGGTATTCGGCGTGTAGACTGCAGCACAGATGGTAATCGGTGAGTAGACTGCATCACTCCTGGTAATCGGAGTGTAGACTGCAGCACACCTGCTAATTGGAGTGTAGACTGCAGCACAGCTGGTAATCGGAGTGTAGACTGCAGCACAGCTGGTAATCGGAGTGTAGACTGCAGCACAGCCATTAATCGGAGTGTAGACTGCAGCACACCTGGTAATCGGAGTGTAGACTGCAGCACAGCTGGTAATCGGAGTGCAGGCTGCAGCACAGCTGGTAATCGGAGTGTAGACTGCAGCACACCTGCTAATTGGAGTGTAGACTGCAGCAGAGCCGGTAATCGGTGTGTAGACTGCAGCACAGCCGGTAATCGGAGTGTAGACTGCAGCACAGCTGGTAATCGGAGTGTAGAATGCAGCACAGCTGGTATTCGGCGTGTAGACTGCAGCACAGCTGGTAATCGGAGTGTAGAATGCAGCACAGCTGGTATTCGGCGTGTAGACTGCAGCACAGATGGTAATCGGAGAGTAGACTGCATCACTCTTGGTAATCGGAGTGTAGACTGCAGCACACCTGCTAATTGGAGTGTAGACTGCAGCAGAGCCGGTAATCGGAGTGTAGACTGCAGCACAGCTGGTAATCGGAGTGTAGACTGCAGCACAGCTGGTAATCGGAGTGTAGACTGCAGCACAGCTGGTAATCGGAGTGTAGACTGCAGCACAGCTGGTAATCGGAGTGTAGACTGCAGCACAGCTGGTAATCGGAGTGTAAGACTGCAGCACAGCCGGTAATCAGGAGTGTAGACTGCAGCACAGACTGGTAATCGGAGTGTAGACTGCAGCACAGCCGGTAATCGGAGTGTAGACTGCAGCACAGCGGTAATCTGAGTGTAGACTGCAGCACAGCTGGTAATCGAAGTGTAGACTGCAGCAGAGCGGTAATCGAGTGTAGAGTGCAGCACAGCCTGGTAATTGGAGTGTAGACTGCAGCACAGCCTGTAATACGGAGTGTAGACTGCAGCACAGCTGGTAATCAGGAGTGTAGACTGCAGCACAGCCGGTAATTCGGAGTGTAGACTGCAGCACAGCTGGTAATCGGAGTGTAGACTGCAGCACAGCCTGGTATTCGGAGTGTAGACTGCAGCACAGCTGGTAATCGGAGTGTAGACTGCAGCACGAGCTGTAATCGGAGTGTAGACCTGCAGCACAGACCGGGTAATCGGAGTGTAGACTGCAGCACAGCCGTTAATCGGAGTGTAGACAGCAGCACAGATGTTAATCGGAGTGTAGACTGCAGCACAACTGCTAATCGGAGTGTAGACTGCAGCACACCTGATAATGGGAGTGCAGACTGCAGCACACCTGGTAATCAGGAGTGTAGACTGCAGCACAGCTGGTAATCGGAGTGTAGACTGCAGCACACCTGGTAATCGGGAGTGTAGACTGCAGCACAGCTGGTAATCGGAGTGTAGACTGCAGCACAGCTGGTAATAGGAGTGTAGACTGCAGCACAGCCGGTAATCAGAGTGTAGACTGCAGCACAGCTGGTAATCGGAGTGTAGACTGCAGCACAGCTGGTAATCGGCGTGTAGACTGCAGCACAGATGGTAATCGGAGAGTAGACTGCATCACTCTTGGTAATCGGAGTGTAGACTGCAGCACAGCTGGTAACAAGTGTGTAGACTGCAGCACAGCCTGTAATCGGAGTGTAGACTGCAGCACAGCTGGTAATCAGAGTGCAGGCTGCAGCACAGCTGGTAATCGGAGTGTAGACTGCAGCACACCTGGTAATCGGAGTGTAGACTGCAGCACACCTGGTAATCGGAGTGTAGACTGCAGCACAGCTGGTAATCGGAGTGTAGACTGCAGCACAGCTGGTAATTGGAGTGTAGTCTGCAGCACACCTGGTAATCAAAGTGTAGACTGCATCACTCTTGGTAATCGGAGTGTAGACTGCAGCACACCTGGTAATCGGAGTGTAGACTGCAGCATAACGGATAATCGGAGTGTAGACTGCAGCACAGCTGGTAATCGGAGTGTAGACTGCAGCACACCTGAAATCGGAGTGTAGACTGCAGCACATCTAGTAATCGGAGAGTAGACTGCAGCACAGCTGGTAATCGGAGTGTAGACTGCAGCACAGCTGGTAATCGGAGTGTAGACTGCAGCACAGCTGGTAATCGGAGTGTAGACTGCAGCACAGCTGGTAATCGGAGTGTAGACTGCAGCACAGCTGGTAATCGGAGAGTAGACTGCAGCACAGCTGGTAATCGGAGTGTAGACTGCAGCACAGCTGGTAATCGGAGTGTAGACTGCAGCACAGCTGGTAATCGGAGTGTAGACTGCAGCACAGCCTGTAATCGGAGTGTAGACTGCAGCACAGCTGGTAATCGGAGTGTAGACTGCAGCACAGCTGGTAATCGGAGTGTAGACTGCAGCACAGCTGGTAATCGGAGTGTAGACTGCAGCACAGCTGGTAATCGGAGTGTAGACTGCAGCACAGCTGGTATCAGAGTGTAGACTGCAGCACAGCCCGTATTAGGAGTGTAGACTGCAGCACAGCTGGTAATCGGAGTGTAGACTGCAGCACAGCCTGGTAATCGGAGTGTAGACTGCAGCACAGCCGGTAATCGGAGTGTAGACTGCAGCACAGCCTGGTAATCGGAGTGTAGACTGCAGCACACCTGGTATTCGGAGTGTAGACTGCAGCACAGCTGGTAATCGGAGTGTAGACTGCAGCACACTGGTAATCGGAGTGTAGACTGCAGCACAGCTGGTAATCGGAGTGTAGACTGCAGCACAGCTGGTAATCGGAGTGTAGACTGCAGCACACCTGGTAATCGGAGTGTAGACTGCAGCACATCTAGTAATCGGAGAGTAGACTGCAGCACAGCTGGTAATCGGAGTGTAGACTGCAGCACTGCCTGTAATCGGAGTGTAGACTGCAGCAAAGCTGGTAATCAGAGTGCAGGCTGCAGCACAGCTGGTAATCGGAGTGTAGACTGCAGCACAGCTGGTAATCGGAGTGTAGACTGCAGCACAGCTGGTAATCGGAGTGTAGACTGCAGCACAGCTGGTAATCGGAGTGTAGACTGCAGCACAGCTGGTAATCGGAGTGTAGACTGCAGCACAGCTGGTAATCGGAGTGTAGACTGCAGCACAGCTGGTAATCGGAGTGTAGACTGCAGCACAGCTGGTAATCGGGAGTGCAGGCTGCAGCACAGCTGGTAATCGAAGTGTAGACTGCAGCACAGCTGGTAATCGGAGTGTAGACTGCAGCACAGCCGGTAATCGGAGTGTAGACTGCAGCAAAGCCGGTAATTGGAGTGTAGACTGCAGCACAGCTGGTAATCGGAGTGTAGACTGCAGCACAGCTGGTAATCGGAGTGTAGACTGCAGCACAGCTGGTAATCGGAGTGTAGACTGCAGCACAGCTGGTAATCGGAGTGTAGACTGCAGCACAGCCTGTAATCGGAGTGTAGACTGCAGCAAAGCTGGTAATCAGAGTGCAGGCTGCAGCACAGCTGGTAATCGGAGTGTAGACTGCAGCACAGCTGGTAATCGGAGTGTAGACTGCAGCACAGCTGGTAATCGGAGTGTAGACTGCAGCACAGCTGGTAATCGGAGTGTAGACTGCAGCACACCTGGTAATCGGAGTGTAGACTGCAGCAGAGCCGGTAATCGGTGTGTAGACTGCAGCACACTGGTAATCAGAGTGTAGACTGCAGCACAGCCTGGTAATCGGAGTGTAGACTGCAGCACAGCCGGTAAACGGAGTGTAGACTGCAGCACAGCTGGTAATCGGAGTGTAGACTGCAGCACAGCTGGTAATCGGAGTGTAGACTGCAGCACAGCTGGTAATCTGGAGTGTAGACTGCAGCACAGCTGGTAATCGGAGTGTAGACTGCAGCACAGCCTGGTAATCGGAGTGGTAGACTGCAGCACAGCTGGTAATCGGAGTGTAGGACTGCAGCACAGCCTGGTAATCGGAGTGTAGACTGCAGCACAGCTGGTAATCGGAGTGTAGACTGCAGCACAGCTGGTAATCGGAGTGTAGACTGCAGCACAGCTGGTAATCGGAGTGTAGACTGCAGCACAGCTGGTAATCGAGTGTAGACTGCAGCACAGCCTGGTAATCGGAGTGTAGACTGCAGCACAGCTGGTAATCGGAGTGTAGACTGCAGCACACCTGGTAATCGGAGTGTAGACTGCAGCACAGCCTGGTAATCGGAGTGTAGACTGCAGCACAGCTGGTAATCGGAGTGTAGACTGCAGCACAGCGGTAATCGGAGTGTAGACTGCAGCACAGCCGGTAATCGGAGTGTAGACTGCAGCACAGCCTGGTAATCGGAGTGTAGACTGCAGCACAGCTGGTAATCGGAGTGTAGACTGCAGCACAGCTGGTAATCGGAGTGTAGACTGCAGCACAGGCTGGTAATCGGAGTGTAGACTGCAGCACAGCTGGTAATCGGAGTGTAGACTGCAGCACAGCTAGTAATCGGAGTGTAGACTGCAGCACAGCTGGTAATCGGAGTGTAGACTGCAGCACAGCTGGTAATCAGATTGTAGACTGCAGCACAGCTGTTAAGCGGAGTGTAGACTGCAGCACAGCCGGTAATCGGAGTGTAGACTGCAGCAGAGACGGTAATCGGAGTGTAGACTGCAGCACAGCTGTTAATCGGAGGGTAGACTGCAGCACAGCTGGTAATCGGAGTGTAGACTGCAGCACAGCTGGTATACGGAAGTGTAGACTGCAGCTCAGCCGGATAATCGGAGTGTAGACTGCAGCACAGCTGGTATCGGAGTGTAGACTGCAGCACAGCCTGGTAATCGGAGTGTAGACTGCAGCACAGCTGGTAATCGGAGTGTAGACTGCAGCACAGCTGGTAATCAGAGTGTAGACTGCAGCACAGCTGGTAATCGGAGTGTAGACTGCAGCACAGCCTGGTAATCGGAGTGTAGACTGCAGCACATCTGTAATCGGAGTGTAGACTGCAGCACAGCTGGTAATCGGAGTGTAGACTGCAGCACAGCCTGTAATCGGAGTGTAGACTGCAGCACAGCCTGGTAATCGGAGTGTAGACTGCAGCACAGCTGGTAATCGGAGTGAAGACTGCAGCACAGCCTGGTAATCAGAGTGTAGACTTGCAGCACAGCTGGTAATCGGAGTGTAGACTGCAGCACAGCTGGTAATCGGAGTGTAGACTGCAGCACAGCTGGTAATCGGAGTGTAGACTGCAGCACAGCTAGTAATCGGAGTGTAGACTGCAGCACAGCTGGTAATCGGAGTGTAGACTGCAGCACAGCTGGTAATCGGAGTGTAGACTGCAGCACAGCTGGTAATCGGAGTGTAGACTGCAGCACAGCTGGTAATCGGAGTGTAGACTGCCGCAAGCCGGAAACCGGAGAGTAGACTGCAGCACAGCTGGTAATCGGAGTGTAGACTGCAGCACAGCTGTTAATCGGAGTGCAGGCTTCAGCACACCTGGTAATCGGAGTGTAGACTGCAGCACAGCTGGTAATCGGAGTGTAGACTGCAGCACAACTGATAATGGGAGTGCAGACTGCAGCACACCTGGTAATCGGAGTGTAGACTGCAGCACAGCTGGTAAACGGAGTGTAGACTGCAGCACAGCTGGTAATCAGATTGTAGACTGCAGCACAGCTGGAAATCGGAGTGTAGTACTGCAGCACTACCTGGTAATCGGAGCTGTAGACTGCAGCACAGCCTGGTAATCGGAGTGTAGACTGCAGCACAGCCTGTAATCGGAGTGTAGACTGCAGCACAGCTGGTAATCGGAGTGTAGACTGCAGCACAGACGGTAATCGGAGTGTAGACTGCAGCACAGCCGGTAATCGGAGTGTAGACTGCAGCACAGCTGGTAATCGGAGTGTAGATTGCAGCACAGCTGGTAATCGGAGTGTAGACTGCAGCACAGCTGGTAATCGGAGTGTAGACTGCAGCACACCTGGTAATCGGAGTGTAGACTGCAGCACATCTAGTAATCGGAGAGTAGACTGCAGCACAGCTGGTAATCGGAGTGTAGACTGCAGCACAGCCGTTAATCGGAGTGTAGACTGCAGCACAGCTGGTAATCGGAGTGTAGACTGCAGCACAGCTGGTAATCGGAGTGTAGACTGCAGCACAGCTGGTAATCGGAGTGTAGACTGCAGCACAGCCGGTAATCGGAGTGTAGACTGCAGCACAGCTGGTAATCGGAGTGTAGACTGCAGCACAGCCGGTAATAGGAGTGTAGACTGCAGCACAGCCTGTAATCGAGTGTAGACTGCAGCACAGCTGGTAATCGGAGTGTAGACTGCAGCACAGCTGGTAATCGGAGTGTAGACTGCAGCACAGCTGGTAATCGGAGTGTAGACTGCAGCACAGCTGGTAATCGGAGGGTAGACTGCAGCACAGCTGGTAATCGGAGTGTAGACTGCAGCACAGATGGTATTCGGAGTGTAGACTGCCGCATGCCGGAAATCAGAGTGTAGACTGCAGCACAGCTGGAAATCGGAGTGTAGACTGCAGCACAGCTGGTAATCGGAGTGTAGACTGCAGCACAGCTGGTAATCGGAGTGTAGACTGCAGCACTGCTGGTAATCGGAGTGCAGACTGCAGCACAGCTGGTAATCGGAGTGTAGGACTGCAGCACAGCCTGGTAATCGGAGTGTAGACTGCAGCACAGCCGGTATTCGGAGAGTAGACTGCAGCACAGCTGGTAATCGGAGTGTACAATGCTGCACAGCTGATAATCGGAGTGTAGACTGCAGCACACCTGGTAATCGGAAGTGTAGACTGCAGCACAGCTGGAAATCGGAGTGTAGACTGCAGCACAGCTGGTAATCGGAGTGTAGACTGCAGCACAGCTGGTAATCGGAGTGTAGACTGCAGCACTGCTGGTAATCGGAGTGCAGACTGCAGCTCAGATGGTAATCGGAGTGTAGACTGCAGCACAGCCTGGTAATCGGAGTGTAGACTGCAGCACAGCTGGTAATCAGGAGTGTAGACTGCAGCACAGCCTGGTAATCGGAGTGTAGACTGCAGCACACTGGCATTCGGAGTGTAGACTGCAGCACAGCTGGTAATCGGAGTGTAGACTGCAGCACAGCCTGGTAATCGGAGTGTAGACTGCAGCACAGCTGGTAATCGGAGTGTAGACTGCAGCACAGCTGGTAATCGGAGTGTAGACTGCAGCACACCTGGTAATCGAGTGTAGACTGCAGCACAGCCTGTAATCGGAGTGTAGACTGCAGCAAAGCTGGTAATCAGAGTGCAGGCTGCAGCACAGCTGGTAATCGGAGTTCGACTGCAGCACAGCTGGATAATTCGGAGTGTAGACTGCAGCACAGCTGGTAATCGGAGTGCTAGGACTGCAGCACACCTGGTAATCGGAGTGTAGACTGCAGCACAGCTGGTAATCGGAGTGTAGACTGCAGCACAGCCTGGTAATCGGAGTGTAGACTGCAGCACAGCTGGTAATCGGAGTGTAGACTGCAGCACAGCTGGTAATCGGAGTGTAGACTGCAGCACAGCTGGTAATCGGAGTGTAGACTGCAGCACTAGCTGGTAATCGGAGTGTAGACTGCAGCTCAGCTGGTAATCGGAGTGCAGGCTGCAGCACATCTGGTAATCGGAGTGTAGACTGCAGCACACCTGATAATTGGAGTGCAGACTGCAGCACACCTGGTAATCGGATTGTAGACTGCAGCACAGCTGGTAATCGGAGTGTAGACTGCAGCACAGCTGGTAATCGGAGTGTAGACTGCAGCACACCTGATAATCGGAGTGTAGACTGCAGCACACCTGGTAATCGGAGTGCAGACTGCAGCACACCTGGTAATCGGATTGTAGACTGCAGCACAGCTGGTAATCTGAGTGTAGACTGCAGCACAGCTGGTAATCGGAGTGTAGACTGCAGCACACCTGTAATCGGAGTGTAGACTGCAGCACAGCTGGTAATCGGAGTGTAGACTGCAGCACAGCGGAATCGGAGTGTAGACTGCAGCACAGCTGGTAATCGGAGTGTAGACTGCAGCACAGCTGGTAATCGGAGTGTAGACTGCAGCACAGCTGGTAACGAGAGGTAGACTGCAGCACAGCTGGTAATCGGAGTGTAGACTGCAGCACAGCCTGTATCGGAGTGTAGACTGCAGCACAGCTGGTAATCGGAGTGTAGACTGCAGCACAGCTGGTAATCGGAGTGTAGACTGCAGCACAGCTGGTAATCGGAGTGTAGACTGCAGCACAGCTGGTAATCGGAGTGTAGACTGCAGCACAGCTGGTAATCGGAGTGTAGACTGCAGCACAGCTGGTAATCGGAGTGTAGACTGCAGCACAGCTGGTAATCGGAGTGTAGACTGCAGCACAGCTGGTAATCGGAGTGTAGACTGCAGCACAGCTGGTAATCGGAGTGTAGACTGCAGCACAGCTGGTAATCGGAGTGTAGACTGCAGCACAGCTGGTAATCGGAGTGTAGACTGCAGCACAGCTGGTAATCGGAGTGTAGACTGCAGCACAGCTGGTAATCGGAGTGTAGACTGCAGCACAGCTGGTAATCGGAGTGTAGACTGCAGCACAGCTGGTAATCGGAGTGTAGACTGCAGCACAGCTGGTAATCGGAGTGTAGACTGCAGCACAGCTGGTAATCGGAGTGTAGACTGCAGCACAGCTGGTAATCGGAGTGTAGACTGCAGCACAGCTGGTAATCGGAGTGTAGACTGCAGCACAGCTGGTAATCGAGTGTAGACTGCAGGCACAGCTGGTAATCGGAGTGTAAGCTGCAGCACAGCCGGTAATCGGAGTGAAGACTGCAGCACCGCTGGTAATCGGAGTGAAGACTGCAGCAAGCTGGTAATCGGAGTGCAGGTAGCAGCACACCTGCTAATCGGAGTGTAGACTGCAGCAGAGCCAGTAATCGGAGTGTAGACTGCAGCACAGCCGGTAATTGGAGTGTAGACTGCAGCACATCTGGTAATCGGAGGGTAGACTGCAGCACAGCTGGTAATCGGATTGTAGACTGCAGCAGAGCTGGTAATCGGAGTGTAGTCTGCATCACACCTGGTATTCGGAGTGTAGACTGCAGTACTGCTGGTAATCGGAGTGTAGACTGCCGCATGCCGGAAATTGGAGTGTAGACTGCAGCACAGCTGGTAAATCGAAGGGTAAGACTGCAGCACAGCTGGTAATCGAGTGTAGACTGCACACTGCTGTAATTGGAGTGTAGACTGCAGCACAGCCGGTAATCGGAGTGTAGACTGCATCACAGCTGGTAATCGGAGTGTAGACTGCAGCACAGCTGGTAATCGAGTGTAGCACGGCAGCACAGCCTGGTAATCGGAGTGTAGACTGCAGCACACCTGTAATCGGAGTGTAGGCTGCAGCAAAGCTGGTAAGCGGAGTGTAGACTGCAGCACAGCTGGTAATCGGAGTGTAGACTGCAGCACAGCTTGGTAATCGGAGTGTAAGATGGCAGCACAGCTAGGTAATCGGAGTGTAGACTGCAGCACAGCTGGTAATCGAGTGTAGACTTGCAGCACAGGCTAGGTAATCGGAGTGTAGACTGCAGCACAGCTGGTAATCGGAGTGTAGACTGCAGCAACAGCTGGTAATCGGAGTGTAGACTGCAGCACTAGACGGGAATCGGAGTGTAGACTGCAGCACAGCTGGTATCGGAGTGAAGACTGCAGCACAGCTGGTAATCGGAGTGTCAGACTGCAGCACAGCCGGTAATCGGAGTGTAGACTGCAGCACAGCCGGTAATCGGAGTGTAGACTGCAGCACAGCTGGTAATCGGAGTGTAGACTGCAGCACAGCTGGTAATCGGAGTGTAGACTGCAGCACAGCTAGTAATCGGAGTGTAGACTGCAGCACAGCTGGTAATCGGAGTGTAGACTGCAGCACAGCCGTTAATCGGAGTGTAGACTGTAGCACAGCCGGTAATAGGACTGTAGACTGCAGCACAGCCTGTAATCGAAGTGTAGACTGCAGCACAGCTGGTAATCAGAGTGTAGACTGCAGCACAGCTGGTAATCAGATTGTAGACTGCAGCACAGCTGGTAAACAGAGTGCTAGGACTGCAGCACAGCTGGTAATCGGAAGTGTAGACTGCAGCACAAGCTGGATAATGGAGTGTTAGACTGCAGCACAACTGGTAATCGGAAGTGTAGACTGCAGCACAGCTGGTAATCGGAGTGTAGACTGCAGCACATCTGCTAATGGAGTGTAGACTGCAGCACAGCTGGTAATCGGAGTGTAGACTGCAGCACAGCCGGTAATCGAGTGTAGACTGCAGCACAGCTGTAATCGGAGTGTAGACTGCAGCACAGCCTGTAATCGGAGTGTAGACTGCAGCACAGCGGTAATCGGAGTGTAGACTGCAGCACAGCTGGTAATCGGAGTGTAGACTGCAGCACAGCAGGTAATCGGAGTGTAGACTGCAGCACAGCTGGTAATCGGAGTGTAGACTGCAGCACGCTGGTAATCGGAGTGTAGACTGCAGCACAGCTGGTAATCGGAGTGTAGACTGCAGCACAGCCTGATAATCGGAGTGTAGACTGCAGCACAGCTGGTAATCGGAGTGTAGACTGCAGCACAGCGGTAATCGGAGTGTAGACTGCAGCCACAGCCTGGTAATCGGAGTGTAGACTGCAGCACAGCTGGTAATCGGAGTGTAGACTGCAGCACAGCCTGGTAATCGGAGTGTAGACTGCAGCACAGCTGGTAATCGGAGTGTAGACTGCAGCACAGCCTGGTAATCGGAGTGTAGACTGCAGCACTAGCCTGGAAATCGGAGTGTAGACTGCAGCACAGCTGGTAATCGGAGTGTAGACTGCAGCACAGCTGGTAATCGGAGTGTAGACTGCAGCACTGCTGGTAATCGGAGTGCAGACTGCAGCTCAGATGGTAATCGGAGTGTAGACTGCAGCACAGCTGGTAATCCGGAGTGTAGACTGCAGCACAGCTGGTAATCGGAGTGTAGACTGCAGCACAGCCTGGTAATCGGAGTGTAGACTGCCAGCACAGCCTGGTAATCGGAGTGTAGACTGCAGCACAGCTGGAAATCGGAGTGTAGACTGCAGCACAGCTTGTAATTGGCGTGTAGACTGCAGCACAGCTGGTAATCGGAGTGTAGACTGCAGCACACCTGGTAATCGGAGTGTAGACTGCAGCACAGCTGGTAATCGGAGTGCTAGACTGCAGCACAGCTGGTAATCGGAGTGTAGACTGCAGCACTGCTGGTAATCGGAGTGTAGACTGCAGCACAGCTGGTAATCGGAGTGTAGACTGCAGCACAGCTGGTAATCGGAGTGTAGACTGCAGCACTGCTGGTAATCGGAGTGCAGACTGCAGCTCAGATGGTAATCGGAGTGTAGACTGCAGCACAGCTGGTATCAGAGTGTAGACTGCAGCACAGCAGGTATTCGGAGTGTAGACTGCAGCACAGCTGGTAATCGGAGTGTAGACTGCAGCACAGCTGGTAATCGGAGTGTAGACTGCAGCACAGCTGGTAATCGGAGTGTAGACTGCAGCACAGCTGGTAATCGGAGTGTAGACTGCAGCACAGCTGGTAATCGGAGTGTAGACTGCAGCACAGCTGGTAATCGGAGTGTAGACTGCAGCACAGCTGGTAATCGGAGTGTAGACTGCAGCACAGCTGGTAATCGGAGTGTAGACTGCAGCACAGCTGGTAATCGGAGTGTAGACTGCAGCACAGCTGGTAATCGGAGTGTAGACTGCAGCACAGCTGGTAATCGGAGTGTAGACTGCAGCACAGCTGGTAATCGGAGTGTAGACTGCAGCACAGCTGGTAATCGGAGTGTAGACTGCAGCACAGCTGGTAATCGGAGTGTAGACTGCAGCACAGCTGGTAATCGGAGTGTAGACTGCAGCACAGCTGGTAATCGGAGTGTAGACTGCAGCACAGCTGGTAATCGGAGTGTAGACTGCAGCACAGCTGGTAATCGGAGTGTAGACTGCAGCACAGCTGGTAATCGGAGTGTAGACTGCAGCACAGCTGGTAATCGGAGTGTAGACTGCAGCACAGCTGGTAATCGGAGTGTAGACTGCAGCACAGCTGGTAATCGGAGTGTAGACTGCAGCACAGCTGGTAATCGGAGTGTAGACTGCAGCACAGCTGGTAATCGGAGTGTAGACTGCAGCACAGCTGGTAATCGGAGTGTAGACTGCAGCACAGCTGGTAATCGGAGTGTAGACTGCAGCACAGCTGGTAATCGGAGTGTAGACTGCAGCACAGCTGGTAATCGGAGTGTAGACTGCAGCACAGCTGGTAATCGGAGTGTAGACTGCAGCACAGCTGGTAATCGGAGTGTAGACTGCAGCACAGCTGGTAATCGGAGTGTAGACTGCAGCACAGCTGGTAATCGGAGTGTAGACTGCAGCACAGCTGGTAATCGGAGTGTAGACTGCAGCACAGCTGGTAATCGGAGTGTAGACTGCAGCACAGCTGGTAATCGGAGTGTAGACTGCAGCACAGCTGGTAATCGGAGTGTAGACTGCAGCACAGCTGGTAATCGGAGTGTAGACTGCAGCACAGCTGGTAATCGGAGTGTAGACTGCAGCACAGCTGGTAATCGGAGTGTAGACTGCAGCACAGCTGGTAATCGGAGTGTAGACTGCAGCACAGCTGGTAATCGGAGTGTAGACTGCAGCACAGCTGGTAATCGGAGTGTAGACTGCAGCACAGCTGGTAATCGGAGTGTAGACTGCAGCACAGCTGGTAATCGGAGTGTAGACTGCAGCACAGCTGGTAATCGGAGTGTAGACTGCAGCACAGCTGGTAATCGGAGTGTAGACTGCAGCACAGCTGGTAATCGGAGTGTAGACTGCAGCACAGCTGGTAATCGGAGTGTAGACTGCAGCACAGCTGGTAATCGGAGTGTAGACTGCAGCACAGCTGGTAATCGGAGTGTAGACTGCAGCACAGCTGGTAATCGGAGTGTAGACTGCAGCACAGCTGGTAATCGGAGTGTAGACTGCAGCACAGCTGGTAATCGGAGTGTAGACTGCAGCACAGCTGGTAATCGGAGTGTAGACTGCAGCACAGCTGGTAATCGGAGTGTAGACTGCAGCACAGCTGGTAATCGGAGTGTAGACTGCAGCACAGCTGGTAATCGGAGTGTAGACTGCAGCACAGCTGGTAATCGGAGTGTAGACTGCAGCACAGCTGGTAATCGGAGTGTAGACTGCAGCACAGCTGGTAATCGGAGTGTAGACTGCAGCACAGCTGGTAATCGGAGTGTAGACTGCAGCACAGCTGGTAATCGGAGTGTAGACTGCAGCACAGCTGGTAATCGGAGTGTAGACTGCAGCACAGCTGGTAATCGGAGTGTAGACTGCAGCACAGCTGGTAATCGGAGTGTAGACTGCAGCACAGCTGGTAATCGGAGTGTAGACTGCAGCACAGCTGGTAATCGGAGTGTAGACTGCAGCACAGCTGGTAATCGGAGTGTAGACTGCAGCACAGCTGGTAATCGGAGTGTAGACTGCAGCACAGCTGGTAATCGGAGTGTAGACTGCAGCACAGCTGGTAATCGGAGTGTAGACTGCAGCACAGCTGGTAATCGGAGTGTAGACTGCAGCACAGCTGGTAATCGGAGTGTAGACTGCAGCACAGCTGGTAATCGGAGTGTAGACTGCAGCACAGCTGGTAATCGGAGTGTAGACTGCAGCACAGCTGGTAATCGGAGTGTAGACTGCAGCACAGCTGGTAATCGGAGTGTAGACTGCAGCACAGCTGGTAATCGGAGTGTAGACTGCAGCACAGCTGGTAATCGGAGTGTAGACTGCAGCACAGCTGGTAATCGGAGTGTAGACTGCAGCACAGCTGGTAATCGGAGTGTAGACTGCAGCACAGCTGGTAATCGGAGTGTAGACTGCAGCACAGCTGGTAATCGGAGTGTAGACTGCAGCACAGCTGGTAATCGGAGTGTAGACTGCAGCACAGCTGGTAATCGGAGTGTAGACTGCAGCACAGCTGGTAATCGGAGTGTAGACTGCAGCACAGCTGGTAATCGGAGTGTAGACTGCAGCACAGCTGGTAATCGGAGTGTAGACTGCAGCACAGCTGGTAATCGGAGTGTAGACTGCAGCACAGCTGGTAATCGGAGTGTAGACTGCAGCACAGCTGGTAATCGGAGTGTAGACTGCAGCACAGCTGGTAATCGGAGTGTAGACTGCAGCACAGCTGGTAATCGGAGTGTAGACTGCAGCACAGCTGGTAATCGGAGTGTAGACTGCAGCACAGCTGGTAATCGGAGTGTAGACTGCAGCACAGCTGGTAATCGGAGTGTAGACTGCAGCACAGCTGGTAATCGGAGTGTAGACTGCAGCACAGCTGGTAATCGGAGTGTAGACTGCAGCACAGCTGGTAATCGGAGTGTAGACTGCAGCACAGCTGGTAATCGGAGTGTAGACTGCAGCACAGCTGGTAATCGGAGTGTAGACTGCAGCACAGCTGGTAATCGGAGTGTAGACTGCAGCACAGCTGGTAATCGGAGTGTAGACTGCAGCACAGCTGGTAATCGGAGTGTAGACTGCAGCACAGCTGGTAATCGGAGTGTAGACTGCAGCACAGCTGGTAATCGGAGTGTAGACTGCAGCACAGCTGGTAATCGGAGTGTAGACTGCAGCACAGCTGGTAATCGGAGTGTAGACTGCAGCACAGCTGGTAATCGGAGTGTAGACTGCAGCACAGCTGGTAATCGGAGTGTAGACTGCAGCACAGCTGGTAATCGGAGTGTAGACTGCAGCACAGCTGGTAATCGGAGTGTAGACTGCAGCACAGCTGGTAATCGGAGTGTAGACTGCAGCACAGCTGGTAATCGGAGTGTAGACTGCAGCACAGCTGGTAATCGGAGTGTAGACTGCAGCACAGCTGGTAATCGGAGTGTAGACTGCAGCACAGCTGGTAATCGGAGTGTAGACTGCAGCACAGCTGGTAATCGGAGTGTAGACTGCAGCACAGCTGGTAATCGGAGTGTAGACTGCAGCACAGCTGGTAATCGGAGTGTAGACTGCAGCACAGCTGGTAATCGGAGTGTAGACTGCAGCACAGCTGGTAATCGGAGTGTAGACTGCAGCACAGCTGGTAATCGGAGTGTAGACTGCAGCACAGCTGGTAATCGGAGTGTAGACTGCAGCACAGCTGGTAATCGGAGTGTAGACTGCAGCACAGCTGGTAATCGGAGTGTAGACTGCAGCACAGCTGGTAATCGGAGTGTAGACTGCAGCACAGCTGGTAATCGGAGTGTAGACTGCAGCACAGCTGGTAATCGGAGTGTAGACTGCAGCACAGCTGGTAATCGGAGTGTAGACTGCAGCACAGCTGGTAATCGGAGTGTAGACTGCAGCACAGCTGGTAATCGGAGTGTAGACTGCAGCACAGCTGGTAATCGGAGTGTAGACTGCAGCACAGCTGGTAATCGGAGTGTAGACTGCAGCACAGCTGGTAATCGGAGTGTAGACTGCAGCACAGCTGGTAATCGGAGTGTAGACTGCAGCACAGCTGGTAATCGGAGTGTAGACTGCAGCACAGCTGGTAATCGGAGTGTAGACTGCAGCACAGCTGGTAATCGGAGTGTAGACTGCAGCACAGCTGGTAATCGGAGTGTAGACTGCAGCACAGCTGGTAATCGGAGTGTAGACTGCAGCACAGCTGGTAATCGGAGTGTAGACTGCAGCACAGCTGGTAATCGGAGTGTAGACTGCAGCACAGCTGGTAATCGGAGTGTAGACTGCAGCACAGCTGGTAATCGGAGTGTAGACTGCAGCACAGCTGGTAATCGGAGTGTAGACTGCAGCACAGCTGGTAATCGGAGTGTAGACTGCAGCACAGCTGGTAATCGGAGTGTAGACTGCAGCACAGCTGGTAATCGGAGTGTAGACTGCAGCACAGCTGGTAATCGGAGTGTAGACTGCAGCACAGCTGGTAATCGGAGTGTAGACTGCAGCACAGCTGGTAATCGGAGTGTAGACTGCAGCACAGCTGGTAATCGGAGTGTAGACTGCAGCACAGCTGGTAATCGGAGTGTAGACTGCAGCACAGCTGGTAATCGGAGTGTAGACTGCAGCACAGCTGGTAATCGGAGTGTAGACTGCAGCACAGCTGGTAATCGGAGTGTAGACTGCAGCACAGCTGGTAATCGGAGTGTAGACTGCAGCACAGCTGGTAATCGGAGTGTAGACTGCAGCACAGCTGGTAATCGGAGTGTAGACTGCAGCACAGCTGGTAATCGGAGTGTAGACTGCAGCACAGCTGGTAATCGGAGTGTAGACTGCAGCACAGCTGGTAATCGGAGTGTAGACTGCAGCACAGCTGGTAATCGGAGTGTAGACTGCAGCACAGCTGGTAATCGGAGTGTAGACTGCAGCACAGCTGGTAATCGGAGTGTAGACTGCAGCACAGCTGGTAATCGGAGTGTAGACTGCAGCACAGCTGGTAATCGGAGTGTAGACTGCAGCACAGCTGGTAATCGGAGTGTAGACTGCAGCACAGCTGGTAATCGGAGTGTAGACTGCAGCACAGCTGGTAATCGGAGTGTAGACTGCAGCACAGCTGGTAATCGGAGTGTAGACTGCAGCACAGCTGGTAATCGGAGTGTAGACTGCAGCACAGCTGGTAATCGGAGTGTAGACTGCAGCACAGCTGGTAATCGGAGTGTAGACTGCAGCACAGCTGGTAATCGGAGTGTAGACTGCAGCACAGCTGGTAATCGGAGTGTAGACTGCAGCACAGCTGGTAATCGGAGTGTAGACTGCAGCACAGCTGGTAATCGGAGTGTAGACTGCAGCACAGCTGGTAATCGGAGTGTAGACTGCAGCACAGCTGGTAATCGGAGTGTAGACTGCAGCACAGCTGGTAATCGGAGTGTAGACTGCAGCACAGCTGGTAATCGGAGTGTAGACTGCAGCACAGCTGGTAATCGGAGTGTAGACTGCAGCACAGCTGGTAATCGGAGTGTAGACTGCAGCACAGCTGGTAATCGGAGTGTAGACTGCAGCACAGCTGGTAATCGGAGTGTAGACTGCAGCACAGCTGGTAATCGGAGTGTAGACTGCAGCACAGCTGGTAATCGGAGTGTAGACTGCAGCACAGCTGGTAATCGGAGTGTAGACTGCAGCACAGCTGGTAATCGGAGTGTAGACTGCAGCACAGCTGGTAATCGGAGTGTAGACTGCAGCACAGCTGGTAATCGGAGTGTAGACTGCAGCACAGCTGGTAATCGGAGTGTAGACTGCAGCACAGCTGGTAATCGGAGTGTAGACTGCAGCACAGCTGGTAATCGGAGTGTAGACTGCAGCACAGCTGGTAATCGGAGTGTAGACTGCAGCACAGCTGGTAATCGGAGTGTAGACTGCAGCACAGCTGGTAATCGGAGTGTAGACTGCAGCACAGCTGGTAATCGGAGTGTAGACTGCAGCACAGCTGGTAATCGGAGTGTAGACTGCAGCACAGCTGGTAATCGGAGTGTAGACTGCAGCACAGCTGGTAATCGGAGTGTAGACTGCAGCACAGCTGGTAATCGGAGTGTAGACTGCAGCACAGCTGGTAATCGGAGTGTAGACTGCAGCACAGCTGGTAATCGGAGTGTAGACTGCAGCACAGCTGGTAATCGGAGTGTAGACTGCAGCACAGCTGGTAATCGGAGTGTAGACTGCAGCACAGCTGGTAATCGGAGTGTAGACTGCAGCACAGCTGGTAATCGGAGTGTAGACTGCAGCACAGCTGGTAATCGGAGTGTAGACTGCAGCACAGCTGGTAATCGGAGTGTAGACTGCAGCACAGCTGGTAATCGGAGTGTAGACTGCAGCACAGCTGGTAATCGGAGTGTAGACTGCAGCACAGCTGGTAATCGGAGTGTAGACTGCAGCACAGCTGGTAATCGGAGTGTAGACTGCAGCACAGCTGGTAATCGGAGTGTAGACTGCAGCACAGCTGGTAATCGGAGTGTAGACTGCAGCACAGCTGGTAATCGGAGTGTAGACTGCAGCACAGCTGGTAATCGGAGTGTAGACTGCAGCACAGCTGGTAATCGGAGTGTAGACTGCAGCACAGCTGGTAATCGGAGTGTAGACTGCAGCACAGCTGGTAATCGGAGTGTAGACTGCAGCACAGCTGGTAATCGGAGTGTAGACTGCAGCACAGCTGGTAATCGGAGTGTAGACTGCAGCACAGCTGGTAATCGGAGTGTAGACTGCAGCACAGCTGGTAATCGGAGTGTAGACTGCAGCACAGCTGGTAATCGGAGTGTAGACTGCAGCACAGCTGGTAATCGGAGTGTAGACTGCAGCACAGCTGGTAATCGGAGTGTAGACTGCAGCACAGCTGGTAATCGGAGTGTAGACTGCAGCACAGCTGGTAATCGGAGTGTAGACTGCAGCACAGCTGGTAATCGGAGTGTAGACTGCAGCACAGCTGGTAATCGGAGTGTAGACTGCAGCACAGCTGGTAATCGGAGTGTAGACTGCAGCACAGCTGGTAATCGGAGTGTAGACTGCAGCACAGCTGGTAATCGGAGTGTAGACTGCAGCACAGCTGGTAATCGGAGTGTAGACTGCAGCACAGCTGGTAATCGGAGTGTAGACTGCAGCACAGCTGGTAATCGGAGTGTAGACTGCAGCACAGCTGGTAATCGGAGTGTAGACTGCAGCACAGCTGGTAATCGGAGTGTAGACTGCAGCACACCTGGTAATCGGAGTGTAGACTGCAGCACAGCTGGTAATCGGAGTGTAGACTGCAGCACAGCTGGTAATCGGAGTGTAGACTGCAGCACAGCTGGTAATCGGAGTGTAGACTGCAGCACAGCTGGTAATCGGAGTGTAGACTGCAGCACAGCTGGTAATCGGAGTGTAGACTGCAGCACAGCTGGTAATCGGAGTGTAGACTGCAGCACAGCTGGTAATCGGAGTGTAGACTGCAGCACAGCTGGTAATCGGAGTGTAGACTGCAGCACAGCTGGTAATCGGAGTGTAGACTGCAGCACAGCTGGTAATCGGAGTGTAGACTGCAGCACAGCTGGTAATCGGAGTGTAGACTGCAGCACAGCTGGTAATCGGAGTGTAGACTGCAGCACAGCTGGTAATCGGAGTGTAGACTGCAGCACAGCTGGTAATCGGAGTGTAGACTGCAGCACAGCTGGTAATCGGAGTGTAGACTGCAGCACAGCTGGTAATCGGAGTGTAGACTGCAGCACAGCTGGTAATCGGAGTGTAGACTGCAGCACAGCTGGTAATCGGAGTGTAGACTGCAGCACAGCTGGTAATCGGAGTGTAGACTGCAGCACAGCTGGTAATCGGAGTGTAGACTGCAGCACAGCTGGTAATCGGAGTGTAGACTGCAGCACAGCTGGTAATCGGAGTGTAGACTGCAGCACAGCTGGTAATCGGAGTGTAGACTGCAGCACAGCTGGTAATCGGAGTGTAGACTGCAGCACAGCTGGTAATCGGAGTGTAGACTGCAGCACAGCTGGTAATCGGAGTGTAGACTGCAGCACAGCTGGTAATCGGAGTGTAGACTGCAGCACAGCTGGTAATCGGAGTGTAGACTGCAGCACAGCTGGTAATCGGAGTGTAGACTGCAGCACAGCTGGTAATCGGAGTGTAGACTGCAGCACAGCTGGTAATCGGAGTGTAGACTGCAGCACAGCTGGTAATCGGAGTGTAGACTGCAGCACAGCTGGTAATCGGAGTGTAGACTGCAGCACAGCTGGTAATCGGAGTGTAGACTGCAGCACAGCTGGTAATCGGAGTGTAGACTGCAGCACAGCTGGTAATCGGAGTGTAGACTGCAGCACAGCTGGTAATCGGAGTGTAGACTGCAGCACAGCTGGTAATCGGAGTGTAGACTGCAGCACAGCTGGTAATCGGAGTGTAGACTGCAGCACAGCTGGTAATCGGAGTGTAGACTGCAGCACAGCTGGTAATCGGAGTGTAGACTGCAGCACAGCTGGTAATCGGAGTGTAGACTGCAGCACAGCTGGTAATCGGAGTGTAGACTGCAGCACAGCTGGTAATCGGAGTGTAGACTGCAGCACAGCTGGTAATCGGAGTGTAGACTGCAGCACAGCTGGTAATCGGAGTGTAGACTGCAGCACAGCTGGTAATCGGAGTGTAGACTGCAGCACAGCTGGTAATCGGAGTGTAGACTGCAGCACAGCTGGTAATCGGAGTGTAGACTGCAGCACAGCTGGTAATCGGAGTGTAGACTGCAGCACAGCTGGTAATCGGAGTGTAGACTGCAGCACAGCTGGTAATCGGAGTGTAGACTGCAGCACAGCTGGTAATCGGAGTGTAGACTGCAGCACAGCTGGTAATCGGAGTGTAGACTGCAGCACAGCTGGTAATCGGAGTGTAGACTGCAGCACAGCTGGTAATCGGAGTGTAGACTGCAGCACAGCTGGTAATCGGAGTGTAGACTGCAGCACAGCTGGTAATCGGAGTGTAGACTGCAGCACAGCTGGTAATCGGAGTGTAGACTGCAGCACAGCTGGTAATCGGAGTGTAGACTGCAGCACAGCTGGTAATCGGAGTGTAGACTGCAGCACAGCTGGTAATCGGAGTGTAGACTGCAGCACAGCTGGTAATCGGAGTGTAGACTGCAGCACAGCTGGTAATCGGAGTGTAGACTGCAGCACAGCTGGTAATCGGAGTGTAGACTGCAGCACAGCTGGTAATCGGAGTGTAGACTGCAGCACAGCTGGTAATCGGAGTGTAGACTGCAGCACAGCTGGTAATCGGAGTGTAGACTGCAGCACAGCTGGTAATCGGAGTGTAGACTGCAGCACAGCTGGTAATCGGAGTGTAGACTGCAGCACAGCTGGTAATCGGAGTGTAGACTGCAGCACAGCTGGTAATCGGAGTGTAGACTGCAGCACAGCTGGTAATCGGAGTGTAGACTGCAGCACAGCTGGTAATCGGAGTGTAGACTGCAGCACAGCTGGTAATCGGAGTGTAGACTGCAGCACAGCTGGTAATCGGAGTGTAGACTGCAGCACAGCTGGTAATCGGAGTGTAGACTGCAGCACAGCTGGTAATCGGAGTGTAGACTGCAGCACAGCTGGTAATCGGAGTGTAGACTGCAGCACAGCTGGTAATCGGAGTGTAGACTGCAGCACAGCTGGTAATCGGAGTGTAGACTGCAGCACAGCTGGTAATCGGAGTGTAGACTGCAGCACAGCTGGTAATCGGAGTGTAGACTGCAGCACAGCTGGTAATCGGAGTGTAGACTGCAGCACAGCTGGTAATCGGAGTGTAGACTGCAGCACAGCTGGTAATCGGAGTGTAGACTGCAGCACAGCTGGTAATCGGAGTGTAGACTGCAGCACAGCTGGTAATCGGAGTGTAGACTGCAGCACAGCTGGTAATCGGAGTGTAGACTGCAGCACAGCTGGTAATCGGAGTGTAGACTGCAGCACAGCTGGTAATCGGAGTGTAGACTGCAGCACAGCTGGTAATCGGAGTGTAGACTGCAGCACAGCTGGTAATCGGAGTGTAGACTGCAGCACAGCTGGTAATCGGAGTGTAGACTGCAGCACAGCTGGTAATCGGAGTGTAGACTGCAGCACAGCTGGTAATCGGAGTGTAGACTGCAGCACAGCTGGTAATCGGAGTGTAGACTGCAGCACAGCTGGTAATCGGAGTGTAGACTGCAGCACAGCTGGTAATCGGAGTGTAGACTGCAGCACAGCTGGTAATCGGAGTGTAGACTGCAGCACAGCTGGTAATCGGAGTGTAGACTGCAGCACAGCTGGTAATCGGAGTGTAGACTGCAGCACAGCTGGTAATCGGAGTGTAGACTGCAGCACAGCTGGTAATCGGAGTGTAGACTGCAGCACAGCTGGTAATCGGAGTGTAGACTGCAGCACAGCTGGTAATCGGAGTGTAGACTGCAGCACAGCTGGTAATCGGAGTGTAGACTGCAGCACAGCTGGTAATCGGAGTGTAGACTGCAGCACAGCTGGTAATCGGAGTGTAGACTGCAGCACAGCTGGTAATCGGAGTGTAGACTGCAGCACAGCTGGTAATCGGAGTGTAGACTGCAGCACAGCTGGTAATCGGAGTGTAGACTGCAGCACAGCTGGTAATCGGAGTGTAGACTGCAGCACAGCTGGTAATCGGAGTGTAGACTGCAGCACAGCTGGTAATCGGAGTGTAGACTGCAGCACAGCTGGTAATCGGAGTGTAGACTGCAGCACAGCTGGTAATCGGAGTGTAGACTGCAGCACAGCTGGTAATCGGAGTGTAGACTGCAGCACAGCTGGTAATCGGAGTGTAGACTGCAGCACAGCTGGTAATCGGAGTGTAGACTGCAGCACAGCTGGTAATCGGAGTGTAGACTGCAGCACAGCTGGTAATCGGAGTGTAGACTGCAGCACAGCTGGTAATCGGAGTGTAGACTGCAGCACAGCTGGTAATCGGAGTGTAGACTGCAGCACAGCTGGTAATCGGAGTGTAGACTGCAGCACAGCTGGTAATCGGAGTGTAGACTGCAGCACAGCTGGTAATCGGAGTGTAGACTGCAGCACAGCTGGTAATCGGAGTGTAGACTGCAGCACAGCTGGTAATCGGAGTGTAGACTGCAGCACAGCTGGTAATCGGAGTGTAGACTGCAGCACAGCTGGTAATCGGAGTGTAGACTGCAGCACAGCTGGTAATCGGAGTGTAGACTGCAGCACAGCTGGTAATCGGAGTGTAGACTGCAGCACAGCTGGTAATCGGAGTGTAGACTGCAGCACAGCTGGTAATCGGAGTGTAGACTGCAGCACAGCTGGTAATCGGAGTGTAGACTGCAGCACAGCTGGTAATCGGAGTGTAGACTGCAGCACAGCTGGTAATCGGAGTGTAGACTGCAGCACAGCTGGTAATCGGAGTGTAGACTGCAGCACAGCTGGTAATCGGAGTGTAGACTGCAGCACAGCTGGTAATCGGAGTGTAGACTGCAGCACAGCTGGTAATCGGAGTGTAGACTGCAGCACAGCTGGTAATCGGAGTGTAGACTGCAGCACAGCTGGTAATCGGAGTGTAGACTGCAGCACAGCTGGTAATCGGAGTGTAGACTGCAGCACAGCTGGTAATCGGAGTGTAGACTGCAGCACAGCTGGTAATCGGAGTGTAGACTGCAGCACAGCTGGTAATCGGAGTGTAGACTGCAGCACAGCTGGTAATCGGAGTGTAGACTGCAGCACAGCTGGTAATCGGAGTGTAGACTGCAGCACAGCTGGTAATCGGAGTGTAGACTGCAGCACAGCTGGTAATCGGAGTGTAGACTGCAGCACAGCTGGTAATCGGAGTGTAGACTGCAGCACAGCTGGTAATCGGAGTGTAGACTGCAGCACAGCTGGTAATCGGAGTGTAGACTGCAGCACAGCTGGTAATCGGAGTGTAGACTGCAGCACAGCTGGTAATCGGAGTGTAGACTGCAGCACAGCTGGTAATCGGAGTGTAGACTGCAGCACAGCTGGTAATCGGAGTGTAGACTGCAGCACAGCTGGTAATCGGAGTGTAGACTGCAGCACAGCTGGTAATCGGAGTGTAGACTGCAGCACAGCTGGTAATCGGAGTGTAGACTGCAGCACAGCTGGTAATCGGAGTGTAGACTGCAGCACAGCTGGTAATCGGAGTGTAGACTGCAGCACAGCTGGTAATCGGAGTGTAGACTGCAGCACAGCTGGTAATCGGAGTGTAGACTGCAGCACAGCTGGTAATCGGAGTGTAGACTGCAGCACAGCTGGTAATCGGAGTGTAGACTGCAGCACAGCTGGTAATCGGAGTGTAGACTGCAGCACAGCTGGTAATCGGAGTGTAGACTGCAGCACAGCTGGTAATCGGAGTGTAGACTGCAGCACAGCTGGTAATCGGAGTGTAGACTGCAGCACAGCTGGTAATCGGAGTGTAGACTGCAGCACAGCTGGTAATCGGAGTGTAGACTGCAGCACAGCTGGTAATCGGAGTGTAGACTGCAGCACAGCTGGTAATCGGAGTGTAGACTGCAGCACAGCTGGTAATCGGAGTGTAGACTGCAGCACAGCTGGTAATCGGAGTGTAGACTGCAGCACAGCTGGTAATCGGAGTGTAGACTGCAGCACAGCTGGTAATCGGAGTGTAGACTGCAGCACAGCTGGTAATCGGAGTGTAGACTGCAGCACAGCTGGTAATCGGAGTGTAGACTGCAGCACAGCTGGTAATCGGAGTGTAGACTGCAGCACAGCTGGTAATCGGAGTGTAGACTGCAGCACAGCTGGTAATCGGAGTGTAGACTGCAGCACAGCTGGTAATCGGAGTGTAGACTGCAGCACAGCTGGTAATCGGAGTGTAGACTGCAGCACAGCTGGTAATCGGAGTGTAGACTGCAGCACAGCTGGTAATCGGAGTGTAGACTGCAGCACAGCTGGTAATCGGAGTGTAGACTGCAGCACAGCTGGTAATCGGAGTGTAGACTGCAGCACAGCTGGTAATCGGAGTGTAGACTGCAGCACAGCTGGTAATCGGAGTGTAGACTGCAGCACAGCTGGTAATCGGAGTGTAGACTGCAGCACAGCTGGTAATCGGAGTGTAGACTGCAGCACAGCTGGTAATCGGAGTGTAGACTGCAGCACAGCTGGTAATCGGAGTGTAGACTGCAGCACAGCTGGTAATCGGAGTGTAGACTGCAGCACAGCTGGTAATCGGAGTGTAGACTGCAGCACAGCTGGTAATCGGAGTGTAGACTGCAGCACAGCTGGTAATCGGAGTGTAGACTGCAGCACAGCTGGTAATCGGAGTGTAGACTGCAGCACAGCTGGTAATCGGAGTGTAGACTGCAGCACAGCTGGTAATCGGAGTGTAGACTGCAGCACAGCTGGTAATCGGAGTGTAGACTGCAGCACAGCTGGTAATCGGAGTGTAGACTGCAGCACAGCTGGTAATCGGAGTGTAGACTGCAGCACAGCTGGTAATCGGAGTGTAGACTGCAGCACAGCTGGTAATCGGAGTGTAGACTGCAGCACAGCTGGTAATCGGAGTGTAGACTGCAGCACAGCTGGTAATCGGAGTGTAGACTGCAGCACAGCTGGTAATCGGAGTGTAGACTGCAGCACAGCTGGTAATCGGAGTGTAGACTGCAGCACAGCTGGTAATCGGAGTGTAGACTGCAGCACAGCTGGTAATCGGAGTGTAGACTGCAGCACAGCTGGTAATCGGAGTGTAGACTGCAGCACAGCTGGTAATCGGAGTGTAGACTGCAGCACAGCTGGTAATCGGAGTGTAGACTGCAGCACAGCTGGTAATCGGAGTGTAGACTGCAGCACAGCTGGTAATCGGAGTGTAGACTGCAGCACAGCTGGTAATCGGAGTGTAGACTGCAGCACAGCTGGTAATCGGAGTGTAGACTGCAGCACAGCTGGTAATCGGAGTGTAGACTGCAGCACAGCTGGTAATCGGAGTGTAGACTGCAGCACAGCTGGTAATCGGAGTGTAGACTGCAGCACAGCTGGTAATCGGAGTGTAGACTGCAGCACAGCTGGTAATCGGAGTGTAGACTGCAGCACAGCTGGTAATCGGAGTGTAGACTGCAGCACAGCTGGTAATCGGAGTGTAGACTGCAGCACAGCTGGTAATCGGAGTGTAGACTGCAGCACAGCTGGTAATCGGAGTGTAGACTGCAGCACAGCTGGTAATCGGAGTGTAGACTGCAGCACAGCTGGTAATCGGAGTGTAGACTGCAGCACAGCTGGTAATCGGAGTGTAGACTGCAGCACAGCTGGTAATCGGAGTGTAGACTGCAGCACAGCTGGTAATCGGAGTGTAGACTGCAGCACAGCTGGTAATCGGAGTGTAGACTGCAGCACAGCTGGTAATCGGAGTGTAGACTGCAGCACAGCTGGTAATCGGAGTGTAGACTGCAGCACAGCTGGTAATCGGAGTGTAGACTGCAGCACAGCTGGTAATCGGAGTGTAGACTGCAGCACAGCTGGTAATCGGAGTGTAGACTGCAGCACAGCTGGTAATCGGAGTGTAGACTGCAGCACAGCTGGTAATCGGAGTGTAGACTGCAGCACAGCTGGTAATCGGAGTGTAGACTGCAGCACAGCTGGTAATCGGAGTGTAGACTGCAGCACAGCTGGTAATCGGAGTGTAGACTGCAGCACAGCTGGTAATCGGAGTGTAGACTGCAGCACAGCTGGTAATCGGAGTGTAGACTGCAGCACAGCTGGTAATCGGAGTGTAGACTGCAGCACAGCTGGTAATCGGAGTGTAGACTGCAGCACAGCTGGTAATCGGAGTGTAGACTGCAGCACAGCTGGTAATCGGAGTGTAGACTGCAGCACAGCTGGTAATCGGAGTGTAGACTGCAGCACAGCTGGTAATCGGAGTGTAGACTGCAGCACAGCTGGTAATCGGAGTGTAGACTGCAGCACAGCTGGTAATCGGAGTGTAGACTGCAGCACAGCTGGTAATCGGAGTGTAGACTGCAGCACAGCTGGTAATCGGAGTGTAGACTGCAGCACAGCTGGTAATCGGAGTGTAGACTGCAGCACAGCTGGTAATCGGAGTGTAGACTGCAGCACAGCTGGTAATCGGAGTGTAGACTGCAGCACAGCTGGTAATCGGAGTGTAGACTGCAGCACAGCTGGTAATCGGAGTGTAGACTGCAGCACAGCTGGTAATCGGAGTGTAGACTGCAGCACAGCTGGTAATCGGAGTGTAGACTGCAGCACAGCTGGTAATCGGAGTGTAGACTGCAGCACAGCTGGTAATCGGAGTGTAGACTGCAGCAAAGCTGGTAATCGGAGTGTAGACTGCAGCACAGCTGGTAATCGGAGTGTAGACTGCAGCACAGCTGGTAATCGGAGTGTAGACTGCAGCACAGCTGGTAATCGGAGTGTAGACTGCAGCACACCTGGTAATCGGAGTGTAGACTGCAGCACAGCTGGTAATCGGAGTGTAGACTGCAGCACAGCTGGTAATCGGAGTGTAGACTGCAGCACAGCTGGTAATCGGAGTGTAGACTGCAGCACAGCTGGTAATCGGAGTGTAGACTGCAGCACAGCTGGTAATCGGAGTGTAGACTGCAGCACAGCTGGTAATCGGAGTGTAGACTGCAGCACAGCTGGTAATCGGAGTGTAGACTGCAGCACAGCTGGTATTCGGAGTGTAGACTGCAGCACACCTGGTAATCGGCGTGTAGACTGCAGCATAGATGGTAATCGGAGAATAGACTGCATCACTCTTGGTAATCGGAGGGTAGACTGCAGCACAGCTGGTAATCGGAGTGTAGACTGCAGCACAGCTGGTAATCGGAGTGTAGACTGCAGCAGAGCTGGTATTCGGAGTGTGGACTGCAGCACACCTGGTAATCGGCGTGTAGACTGCAGCGCAGATGGTAATCAGAGTGTAGACTGCAGCACACCTGGTAATCAGCTTGTAGACTCCAGCACATCTGGTAATCAGAGTGTAGACTGCAGCACACCTGGTAATCGGAGTGTAGACTGCAGCACAGCTGGTAATCGGAGTGTAGACTGCAGCACAGCTGGTAATCGGAGTGTAGACTGCAGCACAGCTGGTAATCGGAGTGTAGACTGCAGCACAGCTGGTAATCGGAGTGTAGACTGCAGCACAGCTGGTAATCGGAGTGTAGACTGCAGCACAGCTGGTAATCGGAGTGTAGACTGCAGCACAGCTGGTAATCGGAGTGTAGACTGCAGCACAGCTGGTAATCGGAGTGTAGACTGCAGCACAGCTGGTAATCGGAGTGTAGACTGCAGCACAGCTGGTAATCGGAGTGTAGACTGCAGCACAGCTGGTAATCGGAGTGTAGACTGCAGCACAGCTGGTAATCGGAGTGTAGACTGCAGCACAGCTGGTAATCGGAGTGTAGACTGCAGCACAGCTGGTAATCGGAGTGTAGACTGCAGCACAGCTGGTAATCGGAGTGTAGACTGCAGCACAGCTGGTAATCGGAGTGTAGACTGCAGCACAGCTGGTAATCGGAGTGTAGACTGCAGCACAGCTGGTAATCGGAGTGTAGACTGCAGCACAGCTGGTAATCGGAGTGTAGACTGCAGCACAGCTGGTAATCGGAGTGTAGACTGCAGCACAGCTGGTAATCGGAGTGTAGACTGCAGCACAGCTGGTAATCGGAGTGTAGACTGCAGCACAGCTGGTAATCGGAGTGTAGACTGCAGCACAGCTGGTAATCGGAGTGTAGACTGCAGCACAGCTGGTAATCGGAGTGTAGACTGCAGCACAGCTGGTAATCGGAGTGTAGACTGCAGCACAGCTGGTAATCGGAGTGTAGACTGCAGCACAGCTGGTAATCGGAGTGTAGACTGCAGCACAGCTGGTAATCGGAGTGTAGACTGCAGCACAGCTGGTAATCGGAGTGTAGACTGCAGCACAGCTGGTAATCGGAGTGTAGACTGCAGCACAGCTGGTAATCGGAGTGTAGACTGCAGCACAGCTGGTAATCGGAGTGTAGACTGCAGCACAGCTGGTAATCGGAGTGTAGACTGCAGCACAGCTGGTAATCGGAGTGTAGACTGCAGCACAGCTGGTAATCGGAGTGTAGACTGCAGCACAGCTGGTAATCGGAGTGTAGACTGCAGCACAGCTGGTAATCGGAGTGTAGACTGCAGCACAGCTGGTAATCGGAGTGTAGACTGCAGCACAGCTGGTAATCGGAGTGTAGACTGCAGCACAGCTGGTAATCGGAGTGTAGACTGCAGCACAGCTGGTAATCGGAGTGTAGACTGCAGCACAGCTGGTAATCGGAGTGTAGACTGCAGCACAGCTGGTAATCGGAGTGTAGACTGCAGCACAGCTGGTAATCGGAGTGTAGACTGCAGCACAGCTGGTAATCGGAGTGTAGACTGCAGCACAGCTGGTAATCGGAGTGTAGACTGCAGCACAGCTGGTAATCGGAGTGTAGACTGCAGCACAGCTGGTAATCGGAGTGTAGACTGCAGCACAGCTGGTAATCGGAGTGTAGACTGCAGCACAGCTGGTAATCGGAGTGTAGACTGCAGCACAGCTGGTAATCGGAGTGTAGACTGCAGCACAGCTGGTAATCGGAGTGTAGACTGCAGCACAGCTGGTAATCGGAGTGTAGACTGCAGCACAGCTGGTAATCGGAGTGTAGACTGCAGCACAGCTGGTAATCGGAGTGTAGACTGCAGCACAGCTGGTAATCGGAGTGTAGACTGCAGCACAGCTGGTAATCGGAGTGTAGACTGCAGCACAGCTGGTAATCGGAGTGTAGACTGCAGCACAGCTGGTAATCGGAGTGTAGACTGCAGCACAGCTGGTAATCGGAGTGTAGACTGCAGCACAGCTGGTAATCGGAGTGTAGACTGCAGCACAGCTGGTAATCGGAGTGTAGACTGCAGCACAGCTGGTAATCGGAGTGTAGACTGCAGCACAGCTGGTAATCGGAGTGTAGACTGCAGCACAGCTGGTAATCGGAGTGTAGACTGCAGCACAGCTGGTAATCGGAGTGTAGACTGCAGCACAGCTGGTAATCGGAGTGTAGACTGCAGCACAGCTGGTAATCGGAGTGTAGACTGCAGCACAGCTGGTAATCGGAGTGTAGACTGCAGCACAGCTGGTAATCGGAGTGTAGACTGCAGCACAGCTGGTAATCGGAGTGTAGACTGCAGCACAGCTGGTAATCGGAGTGTAGACTGCAGCACAGCTGGTAATCGGAGTGTAGACTGCAGCACAGCTGGTAATCGGAGTGTAGACTGCAGCACAGCTGGTAATCGGAGTGTAGACTGCAGCACAGCTGGTAATCGGAGTGTAGACTGCAGCACAGCTGGTAATCGGAGTGTAGACTGCAGCACAGCTGGTAATCGGAGTGTAGACTGCAGCACAGCTGGTAATCGGAGTGTAGACTGCAGCACAGCTGGTAATCGGAGTGTAGACTGCAGCACAGCTGGTAATCGGAGTGTAGACTGCAGCACAGCTGGTAATCGGAGTGTAGACTGCAGCACAGCTGGTAATCGGAGTGTAGACTGCAGCACAGCTGGTAATCGGAGTGTAGACTGCAGCACAGCTGGTAATCGGAGTGTAGACTGCAGCACAGCTGGTAATCGGAGTGGTAGTGTAGACTGCAGCACAGCTGGTAATCGGAGTGTAGACTGCAGCACAGCTGGTAATCGGAGTGTAGACTGCAGCACAGCTGGTAATCGGAGTGTAGACTGCAGCACAGCTGGTAATCGGAGTGTAGACTGCAGCACAGCTGGTAATCGGAGTGTAGACTGCAGCACAGCTGGTAATCGGAGTGTAGACTGCAGCACAGCTGGTAATCGGAGTGTAGACTGCAGCACAGCTGGTAATCGGAGTGTAGACTGCAGCACAGCTGGTAATCGGAGTGTAGACTGCAGCACAGCTGGTAATCGGAGTGTAGACTGCAGCACAGCTGGTAATCGGAGTGTAGACTGCAGCACAGCTGGTAATCGGAGTGTAGACTGCAGCACAGCTGGTAATCGGAGTGTAGACTGCAGCACAGCTGGTAATCGGAGTGTAGACTGCAGCACAGCTGGTAATCGGAGTGTAGACTGCAGCACAGCTGGTAATCGGAGTGTAGACTGCAGCACAGCTGGTAATCGGAGTGTAGACTGCAGCACAGCTGGTAATCGGAGTGTAGACTGCAGCACAGCTGGTAATCGGAGTGTAGACTGCAGCACAGCTGGTAATCGGAGTGTAGACTGCAGCACAGCTGGTAATCGGAGTGTAGACTGCAGCACAGCTGGTAATCGGAGTGTAGACTGCAGCACAGCTGGTAATCGGAGTGTAGACTGCAGCACAGCTGGTAATCGGAGTGTAGACTGCAGCACAGCTGGTAATCGGAGTGTAGACTGCAGCACAGCTGGTAATCGGAGTGTAGACTGCAGCACAGCTGGTAATCGGAGTGTAGACTGCAGCACAGCTGGTAATCGGAGTGTAGACTGCAGCACAGCTGGTAATCGGAGTGTAGACTGCAGCACAGCTGGTAATCGGAGTGTAGACTGCAGCACAGCTGGTAATCGGAGTGTAGACTGCAGCACAGCTGGTAATCGGAGTGTAGACTGCAGCACAGCTGGTAATCGGAGTGTAGACTGCAGCACAGCTGGTAATCGGAGTGTAGACTGCAGCACAGCTGGTAATCGGAGTGTAGACTGCAGCACAGCTGGTAATCGGAGTGTAGACTGCAGCACAGCTGGTAATCGGAGTGTAGACTGCAGCACAGCTGGTAATCGGAGTGTAGACTGCAGCACAGCTGGTAATCGGAGTGTAGACTGCAGCACAGCTGGTAATCGGAGTGTAGACTGCAGCACAGCTGGTAATCGGAGTGTAGACTGCAGCACAGCTGGTAATCGGAGTGTAGACTGCAGCACAGCTGGTAATCGGAGTGTAGACTGCAGCACAGCTGGTAATCGGAGTGTAGACTGCAGCACAGCTGGTAATCGGAGTGTAGACTGCAGCACAGCTGGTAATCGGAGTGTAGACTGCAGCACAGCTGGTAATCGGAGTGTAGACTGCAGCACAGCTGGTAATCGGAGTGTAGACTGCAGCACAGCTGGTAATCGGAGTGTAGACTGCAGCACAGCTGGTAATCGGAGTGTAGACTGCAGCACAGCTGGTAATCGGAGTGTAGACTGCAGCACAGCTGGTAATCGGAGTGTAGACTGCAGCACAGCTGGTAATCGGAGTGTAGACTGCAGCACAGCTGGTAATCGGAGTGTAGACTGCAGCACAGCTGGTAATCGGAGTGTAGACTGCAGCACAGCTGGTAATCGGAGTGTAGACTGCAGCACAGCTGGTAATCGGAGTGTAGACTGCAGCACAGCTGGTAATCGGAGTGTAGACTGCAGCACAGCTGGTAATCGGAGTGTAGACTGCAGCACAGCTGGTAATCGGAGTGTAGACTGCAGCACAGCTGGTAATCGGAGTGTAGACTGCAGCACAGCTGGTAATCGGAGTGTAGACTGCAGCACAGCTGGTAATCGGAGTGTAGACTGCAGCACAGCTGGTAATCGGAGTGTAGACTGCAGCACAGCTGGTAATCGGAGTGTAGACTGCAGCACAGCTGGTAATCGGAGTGTAGACTGCAGCACAGCTGGTAATCGGAGTGTAGACTGCAGCACAGCTGGTAATCGGAGTGTAGACTGCAGCACAGCTGGTAATCGGAGTGTAGACTGCAGCACAGCTGGTAATCGGAGTGTAGACTGCAGCACAGCTGGTAATCGGAGTGTAGACTGCAGCACAGCTGGTAATCGGAGTGTAGACTGCAGCACAGCTGGTAATCGGAGTGTAGACTGCAGCACAGCTGGTAATCGGAGTGTAGACTGCAGCACAGCTGGTAATCGGAGTGTAGACTGCAGCACAGCTGGTAATCGGAGTGTAGACTGCAGCACAGCTGGTAATCGGAGTGTAGACTGCAGCACAGCTGGTAATCGGAGTGTAGACTGCAGCACAGCTGGTAATCGGAGTGTAGACTGCAGCACAGCTGGTAATCGGAGTGTAGACTGCAGCACAGCTGGTAATCGGAGTGTAGACTGCAGCACAGCTGGTAATCGGAGTGTAGACTGCAGCACAGCTGGTAATCGGAGTGTAGACTGCAGCACAGCTGGTAATCGGAGTGTAGACTGCAGCACAGCTGGTAATCGGAGTGTAGACTGCAGCACAGCTGGTAATCGGAGTGTAGACTGCAGCACAGCTGGTAATCGGAGTGTAGACTGCAGCACAGCTGGTAATCGGAGTGTAGACTGCAGCACAGCTGGTAATCGGAGTGTAGACTGCAGCACAGCTGGTAATCGGAGTGTAGACTGCAGCACAGCTGGTAATCGGAGTGTAGACTGCAGCACAGCTGGTAATCGGAGTGTAGACTGCAGCACAGCTGGTAATCGGAGTGTAGACTGCAGCACAGCTGGTAATCGGAGTGTAGACTGCAGCACAGCTGGTAATCGGAGTGTAGACTGCAGCACAGCTGGTAATCGGAGTGTAGACTGCAGCACAGCTGGTAATCGGAGTGTAGACTGCAGCACAGCTGGTAATCGGAGTGTAGACTGCAGCACAGCTGGTAATCGGAGTGTAGACTGCAGCACAGCTGGTAATCGGAGTGTAGACTGCAGCACAGCTGGTAATCGGAGTGTAGACTGCAGCACAGCTGGTAATCGGAGTGTAGACTGCAGCACAGCTGGTAATCGGAGTGTAGACTGCAGCACAGCTGGTAATCGGAGTGTAGACTGCAGCACAGCTGGTAATCGGAGTGTAGACTGCAGCACAGCTGGTAATCGGAGTGTAGACTGCAGCACAGCTGGTAATCGGAGTGTAGACTGCAGCACAGCTGGTAATCGGAGTGTAGACTGCAGCACAGCTGGTAATCGGAGTGTAGACTGCAGCACAGCTGGTAATCGGAGTGTAGACTGCAGCACAGCTGGTAATCGGAGTGTAGACTGCAGCACAGCTGGTAATCGGAGTGTAGACTGCAGCACAGCTGGTAATCGGAGTGTAGACTGCAGCACAGCTGGTAATCGGAGTGTAGACTGCAGCACAGCTGGTAATCGGAGTGTAGACTGCAGCACAGCTGGTAATCGGAGTGTAGACTGCAGCACAGCTGGTAATCGGAGTGTAGACTGCAGCACAGCTGGTAATCGGAGTGTAGACTGCAGCACAGCTGGTAATCGGAGTGTAGACTGCAGCACAGCTGGTAATCGGAGTGTAGACTGCAGCACAGCTGGTAATCGGAGTGTAGACTGCAGCACAGCTGGTAATCGGAGTGTAGACTGCAGCACAGCTGGTAATCGGAGTGTAGACTGCAGCACAGCTGGTAATCGGAGTGTAGACTGCAGCACAGCTGGTAATCGGAGTGTAGACTGCAGCACAGCTGGTAATCGGAGTGTAGACTGCAGCACAGCTGGTAATCGGAGTGTAGACTGCAGCACAGCTGGTAATCGGAGTGTAGACTGCAGCACAGCTGGTAATCGGAGTGTAGACTGCAGCACAGCTGGTAATCGGAGTGTAGACTGCAGCACAGCTGGTAATCGGAGTGTAGACTGCAGCACAGCTGGTAATCGGAGTGTAGACTGCAGCACAGCTGGTAATCGGAGTGTAGACTGCAGCACAGCTGGTAATCGGAGTGTAGACTGCAGCACAGCTGGTAATCGGAGTGTAGACTGCAGCACAGCTGGTAATCGGAGTGTAGACTGCAGCACAGCTGGTAATCGGAGTGTAGACTGCAGCACAGCTGGTAATCGGAGTGTAGACTGCAGCACAGCTGGTAATCGGAGTGTAGACTGCAGCACAGCTGGTAATCGGAGTGTAGACTGCAGCACAGCTGGTAATCGGAGTGTAGACTGCAGCACAGCTGGTAATCGGAGTGTAGACTGCAGCACAGCTGGTAATCGGAGTGTAGACTGCAGCACAGCTGGTAATCGGAGTGTAGACTGCAGCACAGCTGGTAATCGGAGTGTAGACTGCAGCACAGCTGGTAATCGGAGTGTAGACTGCAGCACAGCTGGTAATCGGAGTGTAGACTGCAGCACAGCTGGTAATCGGAGTGTAGACTGCAGCACAGCTGGTAATCGGAGTGTAGACTGCAGCACAGCTGGTAATCGGAGTGTAGACTGCAGCACAGCTGGTAATCGGAGTGTAGACTGCAGCACAGCTGGTAATCGGAGTGTAGACTGCAGCACAGCTGGTAATCGGAGTGTAGACTGCAGCACAGCTGGTAATCGGAGTGTAGACTGCAGCACAGCTGGTAATCGGAGTGTAGACTGCAGCACAGCTGGTAATCGGAGTGTAGACTGCAGCACAGCTGGTAATCGGAGTGTAGACTGCAGCACAGCTGGTAATCGGAGTGTAGACTGCAGCACAGCTGGTAATCGGAGTGTAGACTGCAGCACAGCTGGTAATCGGAGTGTAGACTGCAGCACAGCTGGTAATCGGAGTGTAGACTGCAGCACAGCTGGTAATCGGAGTGTAGACTGCAGCACAGCTGGTAATCGGAGTGTAGACTGCAGCACAGCTGGTAATCGGAGTGTAGACTGCAGCACAGCTGGTAATCGGAGTGTAGACTGCAGCACAGCTGGTAATCGGAGTGTAGACTGCAGCACAGCTGGTAATCGGAGTGTAGACTGCAGCACAGCTGGTAATCGGAGTGTAGACTGCAGCACAGCTGGTAATCGGAGTGTAGACTGCAGCACAGCTGGTAATCGGAGTGTAGACTGCAGCACAGCTGGTAATCGGAGTGTAGACTGCAGCACAGCTGGTAATCGGAGTGTAGACTGCAGCACAGCTGGTAATCGGAGTGTAGACTGCAGCACAGCTGGTAATCGGAGTGTAGACTGCAGCACAGCTGGTAATCGGAGTGTAGACTGCAGCACAGCTGGTAATCGGAGTGTAGACTGCAGCACAGCTGGTAATCGGAGTGTAGACTGCAGCACAGCTGGTAATCGGAGTGTAGACTGCAGCACAGCTGGTAATCGGAGTGTAGACTGCAGCACAGCTGGTAATCGGAGTGTAGACTGCAGCACAGCTGGTAATCGGAGTGTAGACTGCAGCACAGCTGGTAATCGGAGTGTAGACTGCAGCACAGCTGGTAATCGGAGTGTAGACTGCAGCACAGCTGGTAATCGGAGTGTAGACTGCAGCACAGCTGGTAATCGGAGTGTAGACTGCAGCACAGCTGGTAATCGGAGTGTAGACTGCAGCACAGCTGGTAATCGGAGTGTAGACTGCAGCACAGCTGGTAATCGGAGTGTAGACTGCAGCACAGCTGGTAATCGGAGTGTAGACTGCAGCACAGCTGGTAATCGGAGTGTAGACTGCAGCACAGCTGGTAATCGGAGTGTAGACTGCAGCACAGCTGGTAATCGGAGTGTAGACTGCAGCACAGCTGGTAATCGGAGTGTAGACTGCAGCACAGCTGGTAATCGGAGTGTAGACTGCAGCACAGCTGGTAATCGGAGTGTAGACTGCAGCACAGCTGGTAATCGGAGTGTAGACTGCAGCACAGCTGGTAATCGGAGTGTAGACTGCAGCACAGCTGGTAATCGGAGTGTAGACTGCAGCACAGCTGGTAATCGGAGTGTAGACTGCAGCACAGCTGGTAATCGGAGTGTAGACTGCAGCACAGCTGGTAATCGGAGTGTAGACTGCAGCACAGCTGGTAATCGGAGTGTAGACTGCAGCACAGCTGGTAATCGGAGTGTAGACTGCAGCACAGCTGGTAATCGGAGTGTAGACTGCAGCACAGCTGGTAATCGGAGTGTAGACTGCAGCACAGCTGGTAATCGGAGTGTAGACTGCAGCACAGCTGGTAATCGGAGTGTAGACTGCAGCACAGCTGGTAATCGGAGTGTAGACTGCAGCACAGCTGGTAATCGGAGTGTAGACTGCAGCACAGCTGGTAATCGGAGTGTAGACTGCAGCACAGCTGGTAATCGGAGTGTAGACTGCAGCACAGCTGGTAATCGGAGTGTAGACTGCAGCACAGCTGGTAATCGGAGTGTAGACTGCAGCACAGCTGGTAATCGGAGTGTAGACTGCAGCACAGCTGGTAATCGGAGTGTAGACTGCAGCACAGCTGGTAATCGGAGTGTAGACTGCAGCACAGCTGGTAATCGGAGTGTAGACTGCAGCACAGCTGGTAATCGGAGTGTAGACTGCAGCACAGCTGGTAATCGGAGTGTAGACTGCAGCACAGCTGGTAATCGGAGTGTAGACTGCAGCACAGCTGGTAATCGGAGTGTAGACTGCAGCACAGCTGGTAATCGGAGTGTAGACTGCAGCACAGCTGGTAATCGGAGTGTAGACTGCAGCACAGCTGGTAATCGGAGTGTAGACTGCAGCACAGCTGGTAATCGGAGTGTAGACTGCAGCACAGCTGGTAATCGGAGTGTAGACTGCAGCACAGCTGGTAATCGGAGTGTAGACTGCAGCACAGCTGGTAATCGGAGTGTAGACTGCAGCACAGCTGGTAATCGGAGTGTAGACTGCAGCACAGCTGGTAATCGGAGTGTAGACTGCAGCACAGCTGGTAATCGGAGTGTAGACTGCAGCACAGCTGGTAATCGGAGTGTAGACTGCAGCACAGCTGGTAATCGGAGTGTAGACTGCAGCACAGCTGGTAATCGGAGTGTAGACTGCAGCACAGCTGGTAATCGGAGTGTAGACTGCAGCACAGCTGGTAATCGGAGTGTAGACTGCAGCACAGCTGGTAATCGGAGTGTAGACTGCAGCACAGCTGGTAATCGGAGTGTAGACTGCAGCACAGCTGGTAATCGGAGTGTAGACTGCAGCACAGCTGGTAATCGGAGTGTAGACTGCAGCACAGCTGGTAATCGGAGTGTAGACTGCAGCACAGCTGGTAATCGGAGTGTAGACTGCAGCACAGCTGGTAATCGGAGTGTAGACTGCAGCACAGCTGGTAATCGGAGTGTAGACTGCAGCACAGCTGGTAATCGGAGTGTAGACTGCAGCACAGCTGGTAATCGGAGTGTAGACTGCAGCACAGCTGGTAATCGGAGTGTAGACTGCAGCACAGCTGGTAATCGGAGTGTAGACTGCAGCACAGCTGGTAATCGGAGTGTAGACTGCAGCACAGCTGGTAATCGGAGTGTAGACTGCAGCACAGCTGGTAATCGGAGTGTAGACTGCAGCACAGCTGGTAATCGGAGTGTAGACTGCAGCACAGCTGGTAATCGGAGTGTAGACTGCAGCACAGCTGGTAATCGGAGTGTAG